>NC_057798.1:777355219-777390859 GCF_018294505.1 Triticum aestivum | reverse complement strand
CCAGCACCCTCCCCCACTCCACCACCGCTGACGACCCCCCGCACCCTGCCCCTATATGAATATTTTTTCATATTCATAAATATTTTCAAATAACAAATTTGAACATATTTTTTAAAAAATTATTACTATTTTTATTTAAAAAATATTACTGTTATGATTTAAACAAGTTTTAACATATTTAAACACAAATAAATATCAAACAACATTTAAAATGCATAAAAACAAAAATTGGGAGCCTGGGTATCGAACCCAGGACCTCCTAGTGTGTGTGCTGTGTGCTGACCAGTCGGACTAGTGGGCGGGTTGTGATTTAGATAGGGTTATCATTTAGATAGGGTTAGGGGGTACTTATGGCGCACTAGGGGGAGGTGCGCCATTAGAACCCTCCCCCCACTCCACCTGTTGCCCTTGCACTGTGGCCTCCTTCCCTCCCTCGCAAGATTCCCCAACCGTACGCTATCGCCCCCTCCGTCCGCCGCAGCCGCCCACGGGCCCCCGCCGCCTCCCTCTCCCCTTCCTCCCCCTCGAGCGCTGCCGCCCCCTCCGTCCGCCGCAGCCGCCCACGCGCCCCCACCGCCTCCCTCTCCCCTTCCTCCCCCTCGAGCGCCGCCTCCCCCCAAGCCCCGCCTCCCCGGAGCGTCGCCTCCCTCCCTAACCCCCGGAGCTGCCGGAGACTTGGAGCCTCGAAGCCGCCCCACGTCCACCAGGAGAGGAGGCCCGTGACCTCCCCACCGTCTATCCCCGCTGTTGGTGTCAAAACCGGCGGATCTCGGGTAGGGGGTCCCGAACTGTGCATCAAGGCGGATGGTAACAGGAGACAGGAGACAAGGCGGATGGTAACAGGAGGCGGATGGTAACTGGTTCGGGCCCTCTTGATGGAGGTAAAACCCTACGTCCTGCTTGATTAATATTGATGATGTGTGTTACAAGAGTGGATCTACCACGAGATCAAGGAGGCTAAACCCTAGAACCTAGCCTATGGTATGATTGTTGTTCGTCCTATGGACTAAAGCCATCCGGTTTATATAGACACCGGAGAGGGCTAGGGTTACACAGAGTCGGTTACAATGGTAGGAAATCTACATATCCGTATCGCCAAGCTTGCCTTCCACTCCAAGGAAAGTCCCATCCGGACATGGGACGAAGTCTTCAATCTTGTATCTTCATAGTCTTGGAGTCCGGCCGATGATGATAGTTCGGCTATCCGGACACCCCCTAGTCCAGAACTCCCTCAGTGGCCCCTGAACCAGGCTTCAATGACGACGAGTCCGGCGCGCATGTTGTCTTCGGCATTGCAAGGCGGGTTCTTCCTCCGAATAATTTATAGAAGATTGTGAACACCAGGATAGTGTCCGGCTCTGCAAAAATAAATTCCATGTACCACCGTAGAGAGAATAATATTACACAAGTTCAATCTACTGACGTATTTTGTGGCGTGGTGTCACACCGCTACCAAGCCTTTACTCAAATTGTTTCTATTGTTCCACCTCAGCGCGTTTAGCGAAGCGGTTTCCTTGGCACGTCTTGTCAAACAGAGATCGTGTTCCCCTTATTCCGGGATTCCCATCAATACGGACGTGGGTAACCCAACCACGCCATTGATTGTGACACTTGTGAGATATGCGAGTTTTACCAGGCCGGTGGGGACACATGTTTTTGTCCGCCCATATAAGGGGATAAAGATCCAACCCTTTTACCTGCGCCTTCTTCCTCCTTGGCTTATCCATCTCCGCGAACTCGAGCTCCAGCGCCCAAGTCCGCACTTCTCACCTCAACCTTCTCCAACTATGTCTGGAGCGGGAGGCAAGTGGATGGCCTCCTCCGTCACGGAGGAGCAGATCCAGAAGCTGCGCAACACCGGATATTTGTCCAGCAACATCGCACACCGGCTCCCCGATGAGGGAGAGCTCATCCCCACCCCCAGGCCCCATGAGAGGGTAGTATTTCTTCCCCATTTTCTCCACGGACTGGGCTTCCCACTTCATCCCTTTGTTCGGGGACTCATGTTCTACTACGGCCTAGATTTCCATGATCTTGCCCCGAATTTCATCCTCAACATCTCGGTCTTTATCGTCGTGTGCGAGGCCTTCCTCTGCATCCAGCCCCACTTCGGCTTGTGGCTCAAGACCTTCAGTGTCAAGCCGAAGGTTGTGAAGGGCAGCCAAGCGGAGTGCGGAGGCGCCATGGTGGGCAGGATGTCCCATGTTATGTGGCTGGAGGGCACTTTCGTGGAAACCATTAAGGGGTGGCAATCGGGGTGGTTCTACATCACCGAGCCGCGTGACCCTGATTGGGCAGCGGACCCCGAATTCAGATCTGGCATCCCTACATGGCTTACCTCCTGGAAAGAGAGTGGCCGGATCTGGGGCGATTCGGAGGAGCTCACCGGACTCCAAGCCTATATCCAAAAGCTGGTGGACAAGAAGCTCAAGCTTGTCAACATAGTCCAGGTCATGCTCATCCGCCGAATTCTCCCGTGCCAACGACGGGGTTTCAACATGTGGGAGTTCGATCCGGCGCAGCACCAGACCCTGAGCGGGCTCTTCGACACTACGTACGAAGATGTTTGGAAGGTGCTGTTCAAGGGCGCCGAGGCTCCCGCATCCGCTACCGAAGATCGCGGATTCCGCTCGCAACGTCCAGCTGACGAGGTAAGTGATATTGTCATTTGTTCTCCATAGTTTGACTCTATGCGGGATCTAAACTCCCTTTACCTTTGATAGGACTGGCTGGCGAAGGCCGAACGGACTATCTGTCCGGCCCCATTACCAGAGGACCCAGCGGACGCCCGCCTAACGGGGCTGCTGGCTCCGGCACCCCACGTGGTGCCGGAGAAGAAGGCCAAGAAGAAGGCCACGGGGACTCGGAAGAGTTCACGTTTTCAGGTGCTATCGGATGATGAATCCGAGGCCAACTCCTCCCACCAAGGCGAGGAGGAGAAGAAGAAAGCCTCTCCCCCAGCGGGGGGAGGGAAGAAAAGGAAGGCCTCCCCAACAAGGGAGGCCGAAGGGTCCAAGAAGGGAAAAACTCTTCCCCCGGACTGTTCTGCCAACATCAGTGACGACGACGAAGACATGCCTCCAAGGGCCAAGCCCCTGGCGAGATCGTAAGTATTCGGACTCCCGAATAACTTCAAGGTTTTTCCTTTTCGCCACATAATGTCTTTCTAATGCCGAATACAACCCTGCAGTCCGCCCAAGGATTATCTTCCCGCTTCGTCGAGCGGGTCCTTAGGTGCGTCGGTATGGATTCTCTTCCGACTACCTCCACCCCCCGTGATGTGGACGATGCCGAGGTGGGATCCCAGGAAGGGACCCACCAGGAGGAGGAGGCCCCGGAGGTGTCGCAGGACAACCTCCCGGACTTTGCACCGGACTCGGCCCCGGAACCCACAGTGGCTCCAGAGTCCGGCGGGCGACCCCTTTGTAAGAAGGGCAATACCGTGATGCTGGCAGCCTCCGTCCAACTGGAGGCACCGGATAACTTGCTGGAGGCGCTCAATGGCGCCTCCATTGAAGAGGAACACCGCACTGTTATGAGTGCGGTGATTCAGAAGGTTTAGCTCGCCAAGAGCGGGCTGACCGAAGCCTGCAGCAGTGTTCTAACAGGCTTTGAGGTAAGAATTTTGATATATGTAAAATAGTACCACATAGACAGTAGCCCCAGATGGTCGGTTCGGTGTTCGGAAAGAAAAGCCGGACTAAGGATCTTAAGAAGAAATACGCAGGAGTCATAAAAAATATGTCAATATGGGATTGCAGGCTGCGCTGCTGACCTCTGCCGCACTAACCGCGGAGGTCAATACTTTGAAGGAAAGCCTCGAGCGGTCCGAGAACGAGCTCGGCCGTGCCAAGAAGCAGCTCGAGGACAAGGAAGGTGAGTAACACCTTATTAAAATTGTACCTTACAGAAAAGGATTTTGGTTGCAAAAAGAATGACAAGGATAACGTGGGTATTGTAGGGGCCACTAGCGAGGTGGCGACCTTGAAGGAGGCGGTGTCCGCGGCCGAACATAATGCGGCCGCGGAATGCTCCGAGCGAGAGAATCAGGAGGCGCGGGTGGCGGAAGTACAGCAAGAGCTCCAGGATCTCGTGAAAAAACATGAGAGCCTGGAGCGTGACTCGAAGACTCGAGAGTCTGAGCTTGCAACGGCTCTTGAGAGTGCCAAAGCCG
Organism: Triticum aestivum; assembly: GCF_018294505.1. NCBI lineage: Eukaryota > Viridiplantae > Streptophyta > Magnoliopsida > Poales > Poaceae > Triticum > Triticum aestivum. The sequence goes on along the minus strand of NC_057798.1, from coordinate 777,386,685 downwards.
CTAAGGCCGAAGCCTACAAGGCCCTCCAGGAGATCGAGGCGGTGAAGAAAATAGCAGCGGGTAAGGCATTTTTCATGCAAAGTAAGCATGTGAGTGTTAATTACCTGTTGCTTACCCGAATTCGGAGCTCTCCAGGAGCGTTTGCAGATCTTCCTTGCAGCGTGTCCGATGCTGCCGTGTTCTACCGGGCCGAGGAGGGAGCTCGACAGAGAAGGTCTTCTGGTCTCAGTATGCTGAGGCCGGACATTCGGTGCCCCTTAGCGACCAGCTGAAGCAGCTGGTCGAGCTCCACAAGGCGGCCGAACAGGCCATGAAGGGCCTCATAGTTCAGCTGTGGCCTAAGGAGGCCATGCCTGGGAGCTACTTCGGCTTGGTGCGGTGGCTGGTGGATGCGTGCTCGTGGGTTGAAGTCATCAAGCACTCCGCCTGTATTGAAGGTGCCCGTCGGGCCCTTGCCCGCGCAAAGGTGCACTGGGGCAAGATGGATGCCCAGAAGCTCATGACGGACCCGCCACCTGAGGGCAAGGAGCATCGCACACCTCAGATGTATTATAAGAGTGTGCTGAAGGGCGCCCGCTGTCAGGACCCCGACTCGATGCCACATCTATCTAGCATGTAACACCTCATATCACTTTGCGGCCTCACGCACGGTATTCCCATGGGTGTCGTCTTAACTTTGCCCGGGACCGTTTGCGCCTTTTGGCACACGTATATGATAGTGTCGCTAGCATCCATATGGTAAGGAGCCCGGGCTGACATGGCTAGTCGTAAACCCAAAGTGGCACAGACTTACAGGGACATGCATCCATGACCCAGCATCGAACGTGTCGGTCATCAGCAAGTGAATCCGGGCTGTAGCACTGGGCGAGCAGGACTCCGGTAAACCGAGATGTAGCGGGCTAACAGGACTCCGATATCCATCGCGTGACATTTCCCCGAAGGGACAGACACAGGAACGAAGAAGGACACATGCCGGCCAGCCTAAGTGCTCCGGAGCAGTAGCAAGCTACCAAGGCTCAGTGGAGACACTAGGAGACATTTCCCGGTAAGAGAGGCTACTAAGAATAAACAACTAGATAGTCAGACCCCCACACATACCAAGCATTTCAATCATACACACAATATGCTCGATATGTGCAAATACAACAAGACATCACAACATGACTCTACAACACAAGTACTTTATTTAAAGGCTCAGGGAGCCATACATATCTTACACACAAGTACGGGTCACACGACCCAGCATTCAAGTCATACAGACATACAAGCCAACAGCGGAAGTAACTTGTCTGAGTACAAAAAACTAGTAAAATAAAAGAGGCTTGGGAAAGCCTGGCTATACTACGTGGTCCTTCACAAGCTCACGATCACCACCTGGGCCTCAGTCTACTCATCGATGTCAACGTCTACGAAGAACCCATCAGAAGGGGTTGCAGCATCTTCTGAAAAATGTAAATTAAAGCAACATGAGTACAAAGGTACTCAGCAAGACTTACATCAGATCCTACATACATGCACATTATCAAGAAGGGTTGGTGGGGTTATTGCAGCAAGCCAGCTTTGACTCTTGGCTAAGCTATCCTATGAGACACCAACTTGAAATGGTTTTGCGCACACGAGTCCACTACACACCACTTCAATACACCACCGAGGATCCACCTCCGTCATCCTACGGAAGAGCCATCCTCGGCACTCACGCTTATCTTGAGATTTTTAGTAGTATCCATTTACTTGTCTATGAACTGTATAGGCAACCAAGTAGTCCTTTACCACGGACGCGGCTATTCGAATAGATCATGTTAACCCTGCAGGGGTGTACTTCTTCATACATGTTTCCACCACTTAGCGTCTGCACACGACATGTGCTCGGCAGACTTCAAGCGAAAGCCGACGTGGGTGTAGACCACGACCTACCTAAAAACCTAAGTCTCTAGTCCAGGTTTATCGCCTATTCAGGTTCCATCCGCAGGGAGTCCGGCCGGGGTTCCACATACGGCCCCGAACAATGTGTATAGGGTTCTAAGACACCTAATGGGTGCCCGGTATTCCCGGCCACGTACCTACCGCATCACAGCCCACCCCACGGGTCAGCGCTGCCCACGGCCTCCAGTAAGCTACAAACACCAGAAACTACTTGCAACTCATGACAGAGGACTAGGGTGAATAAGAAGTCGAGCGGGGTCATATTTCAGGGCCCAATGCATGGTAGTAGCTGAATCTTAAATCACACATACAGATCTCAGTGCTTAAGGTCGGCTTCAATGAAACGACCCACCATGTACTCCTACATGGCCTTTCATCGATACCTTTACCAAATCATGTTCACCACATCACTCTCATTACCGGCATGATCATTTCACTCTAGCCCATCACCCAGATGAACCAGACTTGACACGACGCTAAGCATAGCAGGCATAGCAAGGTAGGAACAACACATACATATGGCTCAATCAACTCCTACACATGCTAGTGGGTTTCATCTAGTTACTGTGGAAATGGCAGGTCATGCAGAGGAAATGGGTTCAACTACCGTAGCACACAGCAGTTTGAAACGCGTTCTCTTAATGCAGTAAAAGAGAGCAGAAGCGAGAACATGGGATTGTATCGATATGATCAAATGGTTGGTTGCTTGCCTGAAGGGTCGATGCACTGATATTGTTCTTCGTTAGGGTAATCGTGGTACTCCTCGGAGGCAAAACCTGCCGCAAAGAGCACCGATACACAAACATCACCAAACAATATGCAACAATATGATGCATGCATTAGACATGGCAAAATGAGTGTATTGGGCTAATGCAACTAAGACCAGATGGGTTTGAACCAGTTTGAACCGAAGATTCAAGTTTCAAACTCATAAATGGCCCTTTTAAGTGCTTTATCTTGTTCTGCACTAAACATCAGGTTAGCTTGCTTAAACATGCATGAAACCAGTACAGATTGGTAGATTGGATTTTTCTGATCATTTTTCATATATAAAACTTTGCATTTGGAGTTACAGATTAATTTCTATGATTTTTTGAAGTTTGTGGTATTTACTGGAATTTCCTGTGTAATGATAATTCCAGTAAATAAATTACTGCATCAGCATTATTTCAGGATGATGCCAGCGGTCAACGGATCAGTCCAGGTCAACCCAGACTAGTGGGTCCCGTGTGTCAGTGTAATTAATTTAGCTAAATATTAATTTAAACTAATCCTGATTATTTAACAGGGCTGGGCCCCAACTGTCATTGACCCAGGGGTGTTAAACTGGGCCCTCCCGTGGTCAAACGAGGGGTCAGCAGGGTCAACTCACCGGCGTTTAGCCGCCGGCGAGGCCGAACGCGGCGGCGAGAGTGGTTTTGTGCATTCCGGCGACCAAATGAGCGGCGGAGGGCATCTACGTGTAGCTAGGAGCAAGCCGCAGCACTTGGTGGCGTTAGTTGAGCTCGGGGTGGCCGGAAACGGCGCCGACAACGACTTTGGCGGTCGCCGGAGTTCGGGTGAGGTCGAACTCGACGCTACGGAACACGACGAGGCTCGTGGAGTGGTGCTACGGGTTCCTGCGGGTGCGGTGAGTGCGTTGGACACGGTGGTGTGGCCAGTGGGTGGCCGGAGTCACGTCGGCGACGAGCTCGGCGGCGGTGCGTGCGGTGAAGCTTCGTGCGCTCGGTGTGGTGCATGAGAGCGAGAGAGGAAAGGGGGGAGAGGTAGCTGGGCTCACGGCGATCTCGAGGAACCAAACGGCACGGTCGGGGACGAGCTGGTGCGGCGGCGACGGCGAAGGGGATCTCCGGCGATGGCGGAGTCGGCGAGGTCGGTGCAGTGGGTTCGGGGCACGCGAGCAATCAGGGCTCGGCTAGCTCGAAGGAGAGGAGGGCGGCGGAGCTCCTGGACACGACGGCACGGCGCAAGGACGACGGAGAGCGCGACTACGGCGACGGTGCGGCTGCGGTGGCGTCGGCCATGGTGCGGGAGAGCGAGGGAGAGGAGCTGGGGGCGAATGGGTGTGTCCAGGGGGTTCGGGGCACGACGTGGAGCTCATCCAGGCCAGTAGGGCGGCGAGAGGAGGAAGCAGGGCGACGGGCAGCTGCGTGGCACGCACTGGTGCCGCCGTCGAGCACCTGCCTGCCTGCCTGGCAAAGGCAAGCAGCTCGCTGGAGCGGCTGCTGGGCTGGGCCGGCAGGTGGGCTTGCCAGGTGGGCACCAGGTAAGCCTCTGCTCCTCTTTGATTTTTCCTTTTCTATTATTCTGTAAGTTTGTGGACTTTCTAAAAATACCTAGGCAACTCTAAAAATCACCAAACTGCTTATGGCCACTAATTGGAATATATCCAGCATGGAACATTTTAGTTTGGGATTATTTGAGCATTTAAAATAATTTATATAATTTAAATGCCCAAACTCAAATACTTATGATTTAATTCAAAACCCTTAGGATGACCTAGAAAATTGAGCACCACTTTTGGCGGAGGTTCTGAACCAAGACAAGAATGATGGACATTTTAGAAGGGCATTTCAGGTTCATTGAAAAATATTTTTAGTAAACCGTAGTTGGTTTCAGAGGGGGCTGGGGGTTCTGTCATCCCCATTTCAAGTTTCTGTTGAGAAAAATAGACATGATGCAACACTCTAATGCATGAACTAGCTAGGGTGTGACAACTCACCCCCACTCAAAAGAATCTCGTCCCGAGATTTAGGTTCCTCCGGAAAGAAGGCGGGGTACTCAAGTCGAAGACGATCGTCCCTTTCCCAAGTTGGTTCCTTCTCAGAATGGTGCGACCATTGAACCTTGAGAAACTTGATATTATGACCTCGAGTGGTACGCTCGGCTTGATCGAGGATACGAACGGGGTACTCTCGATATGTGAGATTATCTTGAAGATCAAGCGTTTCATGGTCCACTCCACGGATAGGATCCGAGAAGCAACGCCTGAGTTGAGAAACGTGGAAGACGTCGTGGACTCTGGAGAGATGCGGAGGTAGTTCCAATTGGTAGGCAACTTCTCCTTGTTTAGTGAGAATGCGAAAGGGTCCAATGTAGCGAGGAGCTAATTTGCCTTTGATACCGAAACGATGGGTTCCCTTCAGAGGAGTAACCCGAAGATAAGCCTTCTCGTCAACCTCAAGAGCCACAGCCTTATGTTTTCGGTCATATTGACTCTTTTGACGAGATTGGGCTGTTTTCAACTTTTCACAAACAATGCGAACTTTTTCTTCTGCTTCCTGGATCATGTCCAGGCCAAAGAATTGTCTTTCCCCGGTTTCTGACCAGTTAAGAGGCGTTCGACACCTTCGTCCATAGAGAACTTCAAAAGGGGCTTTACCCAAGCTAGATTGATAGCTGTTGTTATAAGCAAATTCGGCAAATGGAAGGCATTTCTCCCAATCCATTCCGAATGGGATAACAGAAGCTCGAAGCATGTCTTCTAGAATCTGGTTGACACGTTCTACTTGACCACTTGATTGAGGGTGAAAAGCAGTGCTAAAGGAAAGGCGGGTTCCCATAGCATTTTGGAAACTTTCCCAAAATCGAGAGGTGAAGAGACTTCCTCGATCCGAGTTAATTTCCAGTGGAACACCATGGAGAGACACTATTCGGGAGATGTACAAGTCTGCTAATTGACTAGCGGTTATACTCTCGCGAACACGTAAGAAATGGGCCACTTTGGAAAGACGGTCGATAACGATGAAGATAGCATTATTCCCTCTCTTGGTCCTGGGAAAACCGGTAATGAAATCCATACCAATTTTGTCCCATTTCCATTCAGGAATAGCTAAGGGTTGAAGGGTGCCAGCAGGTCGTTGATGCTCTGCTTTTACACGACGACAGACGTTGCAACTAGCAATATACTGAGCAATTTCTCTCTTCATCCTAGTCCACCAGAACCTCTGGCGTAGGTCCTGATACATCTTAGTGCTACCGGGATGAATGGTGAGAGGAGATTCATGAGCTTCCTTCAGGATCAATCACCTTAGGTTTCGCACTTTGGGAACCACTAGACGGTTCCCGAAGTATACGACTCCTTGATCATCAATGGAGAAACAATTCGCAACTCCTTTCTTGATGTTTCTTTTGATGCGGGAAATCCCCGGATCTACCTTCTGCGCTTTGATGGTCTGATTCGTAAGGGTAGGTTTCGCCACCGAGGTGGAAAGGAATCCTTGAGGAACAATGTGAAGGTTAAGTTTCCGAAATTCCTCATGGAGAAGTGGTTGACTTTGTTGCAACATTAGATTGTTGCAATAAGATTTACGACTTAGCGCATCAGCCATGACGTTGGCTTTTCCTGGGGTGTAAGTTATCCCTAAGTCGAAATCTGTGATCAACTCGACCCAACGTCTTTGCCTGAGATTCAAATCCGGTTGGGTGAATATGTACTTCAGACTTTGGTGATCAGTGAAGATTTCGCAACGATTACCAAGGAGGTAGTGTCGCCAGGTTTTGAGTGCATGGACTACAGCTACAAGCTCTAGATCATGAGTAGGGTAGTTTTCCTCATGTGGGTGCAATTGCCATGAAGCATAAGCAATTACGTGTCGATCTTGCATGAGAATGCAACCTAGTCCTTGTCGCGAGGCGTCGCAATAGATAACAAAGTCCTTAGAGAAATCTGGTGGTACCAGTATGGGAGCAGATGTCAGGCGTCTTTTCAGTTCCTGAAAGATGTGCTCACATTGTGGAGTCCACTCGAACTTGTTATCTTTCTTGAGGAGTTCAGTTAGAGGTTTGGCAACCTTGGAGAAGTTCTCGACAAAGCGGCGACAATAGCTCGCTAAGCCAAGGAAACTCCAAACTTGCTTGACTGATTCAGGTGGAGTCCAGTTAAGGACGGCTTGAACTCGCTCGGGGTTGACGGCAATACCCTTACCAGAAATTACATGTCCTAGATAGGTCAGTTCTGGTAACCAAAATTCGCATTTAGAGAACTTGGCATAAAGGCGATGCTCTCGAAGTTTCATCAACACTAGCCTTAGATGTTCGGCATGTTCTTCCTCGTTCTTGGAGTAGATGAGTATATCATCGAGGTAAACCACGACGAATTTATCCAAATACTCCATGAAGATTGAGTTCATTAAGCGAGAGAAAGTGGCTGGAGCGTTGGTTAAACCAAGGACATGACGGTGTACTCGTATTGGCCATAACTTGTAACAAAGGCCGTTTTAGGAATGTCCCCGTTCCTGATTTTAATTTGATGGTAGCCCAACCTCAGATCCATTTTGGAGAAGATTGAGGATCCAGCGAGCTGATCATACAGGTCGTTGATCCTGGGGAGCGGATACTTGTTCTTGATCGTGACCAGGTTAACTGGTCGATAATCTACAACCATCCGATCCGTACCATCCTTCTTCTTGACGAAGAGGACGGGACAGGCCCATGGAGATGAACTAGGACGGATGAAACCCTTTTTCATGGACTCATCGAGTTGTTTCTTAAGCTCGGCTAGTTCTAGTGGTGCCATTTTATAGGGTCTTCTAGAAATTGGGACAGTTCCTGGAATAAGATCTATTACGAACTCGACATCTCTGTCAGGTGGAACACCTGGCAATTCCTCTGGAAAGACATCCGGAAAGTCACGGACTACCGGAACGTCTTCGAGGTCTGGCAAAGGACTGGCGTTAAGAGAATATAGCTGTCGCTTGGCTACTCGGGTCAAGACATTGACTATCTTTCCCGAAGGATGTGTGAGTTGGACAGTCCTAGAGAAGCAATCAATCTTGGCATGATGGGCTGACATCCAATCCATACCCAAGATGATATTAATATCCGAATATTTGAGAGCTATCAAAGATGCGAGAAAAACAAGTCTGTCGACTTGAATTTCATTTTCATGGCTTACTCTAGAGGTTTGCCATCTAGAACCAGGAGTAGAAATTTCCATAGTGGACGGCATGTCACAGAATGCGGTGTTATGCAAACGAGCATAATTTTCAGATATGAAAGAATGAGATGCTCCAGTATCGAAAAGAACAGATGCCGGGTGGCAATTAACAAGGAACGTACCAAGAACGACGTTTGGATCCTCTTGAGCTTCTTCGGCAGAGATACAGTTGACATGGCCACGTGCAGCGGTGGCCAGCTTGGCGTAGAGCACTTTCCCTGTCGGCTTGCCACAGCCAACAGCTTTTCCAGACTGGTTGGGGTTGGTCTGGGGACACTCGCGCAGGTAGTGGCCCGATTCCCCACACTTGAAGCATGTCACAGAGCTGGTGCGCGGAGGAGCATTGTTGGTTGGCCCACCATAGAGCTTGGCTGGTGCAAACTGTTGAGCTAGACGAGGCACCTGATAGGATGGCCTCGGTGTGAACCTGGGTGGCAGGGCAGTGTTAGGCACCCACACCCGGTGCTTCTGCGGACCAACACCGGATGAGGAACCCATGTCACGGCCATGCTTGCGTGTTGCTTCATAATCAGACTGACCAGACTCAGCACTGATGGCCTTGTTAACAAGCTTCTGAAAATATGTGCACTCATGCAGACGGAGGTCACGGTGAAGCTCAGGGCTAAGTCCCTTGCGGAACCTTGCTTGCTTCTTGGCATCAGTGGAAACTTCCTCAGTTGCATACCGTGCTAGGTTACCGAACTCCCTGCTGTATGCATCCACAAAGAGTCGGCCTTGAGTGAAAATGTAGAACTCCTCATGTTTACGGTCCATAAGACCCTCCGAAATGTGATGTTCACGGAAAGCCTTGCTGAATTCAGCCCAAGTAGTGACATGGCCCGCTGGGCGCATAGCTCCACAGTTCTCCCACCAGAGACTGGCGGGGCCTTCAAGATGATATGCAGCAAAGGTGACCTTATCAGCCTCAGCTACTAGCGCAGAACGCAGTTTGTGAGTAATACTGCGAAGCCAGTCACCAGCGTCGACGGGCTCGATGGAGTGGTGGAAAGTGGGTGGATGTAACTTGATGAAATCACTGAGTGACACCAAGTTATTCCTCTGATGGTGTGCCGTGTTTTGCTCGATGCGCTCCAACAAGCGGTTGGTCTCCCGCTTGTTTCTCTCGGCCTCCAGCATAACCTCGGCCAGAGAAGGAGGGTGAGGCAGGTTTGTTTCCCCAACTCTGCTGCCTTCGGCCTGCTCTAGGGGAGCAGGGTTGGTGTGGGTGTTAACCATCCTAGGAAAACAAGGCAATGGTTTAGTCCAGGATGGTAGGATTCTGGCATAGAAATGTAGAATGTAATGGATAACTTGGAAGGTAAGATGATCATCCGTATGACATGGTAGATACAGAAACTGCTTCTTTTATTCCATCGTCATACACACCATACAAAGTTTAGTACAAAACCAACAAAGTACTACTACGGTGAAAGGAGGATTACATCTCATCGGAGGTATTCCAAGCTCCTATACATTATTTTTCTACACCTCTGGAAGGCGGTACAAGCTAAGTATATCCCACGAGTCACGCAGGACGGTGGACGATACAACTAGTACGACACTAGTGATACTACGACTAGCTCAGACAGCTCCGTAGTAGTCTTCATAGAAGTCACCTCCATAGCCTGGAAGGTCAACGTGATCATCCGGAAACAGTCGGTCCCGTGGAGCTTGTGGACCATAGGGGCTAGGATGAGGTCTTGGACCAACAAACGGTGGCCTGCGGGGACCACGAGGTGGGGTGATGCCTCCTACATCACGCCAATCCATCATGTCTGGCAGAGCAGATCTCACAGGATAGAGATCTCACATATCCATATATCCAGCTTGCACAGCCGGTGCAAACCGAGTCAAAGTGGCCCAATGATCAGCATGGGTATTGAAAAGCTCCAGTCTCAAGGCCCGATTTTCACGGTCCTTGTCTTCAAGCAACTGTGCAGTGGTGCGGGTTAGTGAGTCCTCCTGAGTGGAGTCAGCATAGATAGCCTGGAGATACCCTTGTGCTCCCGGGAGTGAAGCTGGCATATACCGGAAGTCGGAGTCCCGAAATAGGCCAGCCCTGACTCGCATGATGGTCATTATAGAGTAGGCAGCATCCTGCACAGCCATCTCAATAGTAACCCCGAGTCCATAGGATCAATGGAGGGGCTCGGTAGATCCAGGATAAGATGGAAATATCCTGACAGTGCAAAAATATCGACTTTGATTAAAGTCTCGGAATTGCTCTTCGACCGTGTACTCAGGATACCAACAGTACCCTGCCTCAGTCATTACCCTGACCAACATGGCAGTATGGCCGGGTACATCTAGACATCGAGTCAAACGAACCACTTGATTCTGAGGACGGGAAGCCATCTGGAACATGATAAACACAAAACATTAAGATTCCTGGCAGAAATTGGACAGCATAACGGTTGTAAATGCTCAAAAGGATTTTGAGGCATTTTGCAAAGAATTGCATAGACACTCAACAACATCATAACAAGGTTCTGGGTCCATCTTAGCAACATAATGGGGTAGTAGAACTGAACTAGCCTTGTATCCATCAAACCTATATGGTACTACTGATTAGTAACACGTGAACCTGATAGAGAGGAGAGATCCTAATTCCTTAACCCCCGGTGGAAGAATAGACTGACTCAGATCAGAATGCCATGAGGTAAAGGAGTAAAAAGAGCCTTACGTTCCATCCCACAATCAATTCCCCTACATATAACTAAAGCTATCCTACATACATGCACATTATCAAGAAGGGTTGGTGGGGTTATTGCAGCAAGCCAGCTTTGACTCTTGGCTAAGCTATCCTACGAGACACCAACTTGAAATGGTTTTGCGCACACGAGTCCACTACACACCACTTCAATACACCACCGAGGATCCACCTCCGTCATCCTACGGAAGAGCCATCCTCGTCACTCACGCTTATCTTGAGATTTTTAGTAGTATCCATTTACTTATCTATGAACTGTATAGGCAACCAAGTAGTCCTTTACCGCGGACGCTGCTATTCGAATAGATCATGTTAACCCTGCAGGGGTGTACTTCTTCATACATGTTTCCACCACTTAGCGTCTCCACACGACATGTGCTCGGCAGACTTCAAGCGAAAGCCGACGTGGGTGTAGACCACGACCTACCTAAACACCTAAGTCTCTAGTCCAGGTTTATCGCCTATTCAGGTTCCATCCGCAGGGAGTCCGGCCAGGGTTCCACATATGGCCCCGAACGATGTGTACAGGTTCCGAGACACCTAACGGGTGCCCGGTATTCCCGGCCACGTACCTACCGCATCACAGCCCACCCCGCGGGTCAGCGCTGCCCACCGCCTCCAGTAAGCTACAAACACCAGAAACTACTTGCAACTCCTGACAGAGGACTAGGGTGAATAAGAAGTCGAGCGGGGTCATATTTCTGGGCCCAATGCATGGTAGTAGCTGAATCTTAAATCACACATACAGATCTCAGTGCTTAAGGTCGGCTTCAATGAAACAACCCACCATGTACTCCTACATGGCCTTTCATCGATACCTTTACCAAATCGTGTTCACCACATCACTCTCATTATCGGCATGATCATTTCACTCTAGCCCATCACCCAGATGAACCAGACCTGACATGACTCTAAGCATAGCAGGCATAGCAAGGTAGGAACAACATATACATATGGCTCAATCAACTCCTACACATGCTAGTGGGTTTCATCTAGTTACTGTGGAAATGACAGGTCATGCAGAGGAAATGGGTTCAACTACCGTAGCACACAGCAGTTTGAAACGCGTTGTCTTAATGCAGTAAAAGAGAGCAGAAGCGAGAACATGGGATTGTATCGATATGATCAAATGGTTGGTTGCTTGCCTGAAGGGTCGATGCACTGATATTGTTCTTTGTTAGGGTAATCGTGGTACTCCTCGGAGGCAAAACCTGCCGCAAAGAGCACCGATACACAAACATCACCAAACAATATGCAACAATATGATGCATGCATTAGACATGGCAAAATGAGTGTATTGGGCTAATGCAACTAAGACCAGATGGGTTTGAACCAGTTTGAACCGAAGATTCAAGTTTCAAACTCATAAATGGCCCTTTTAAGTGCTTTATCTTGTTCTTCACTAAACATCAGGTTAGCTTGCTTAAACATGCATGAAACCAGTACAGATGGGTAGATTGGATTTTTCTGATCATTTTTCATATATAAAACTTTGCATTTGGAGTTACAGATTAATTTCTATGATTTTTTGAAGTTTGTGGTATTTACTGGAATTTCCTGTGTAATAATAATTCCAGTAAATAAATTACTGCGTTAGCATTACGTCTGGATGACGTCAGCGGTCAACGGATCAGTCCAGGTCAACCCTGACTAGTGGGTCCCGTGTGTCAGTGTAATTAGTTTAGCTAAATATTAATTTAAACTAATCCTGATTAGTTAACAGGGCTGGGCCCCACCTGTCATTGACCCAGGGGGTCAAACTGGGCCCACCCATGGTCAAACGAGGGGTCAGCGGGGTCAACTCACTGGCGTTTAGCTGCCGGCGAGGCCGAACGCAGCGGCGAGAGTGGTTTTGTGCATTCCAGCGACCAAATGAGCGGCGGAGGGCATCTACGTGTAGCTGGGAGCAAGCCGCAACTCTTGGTGAGGTTGGTTGAGCTCGGGGTGGCCGGAAACGGCGTCGACGACGACTTTGGCGGTCGCCGGAGTTCGGGTGAGGTCGAACTCGAGGCTACGGAACACGACGAGGCTCGTGGAGTGGTGCTATAGGTTCCTGCGGGTGCGGTGAGTGCGTTGGACACGGTGGTGTGGCCAGTGGGTGGCCGGAGTCACGTCGGCGACGAGCTCGGCGGCGGTGCGTGCGGTGAAGCTTCGTGCGCTCGCTGTGGTGCACGAGAGCGAGAGAGGAAAGGGGGGAGAGGTAGCTGGGCTCATGGTGATCTCGAGGAACCAGACGGCGCGGTCGGGGACGACCTGGTGCGGCGGTGATGGCGAAGGGGATCTCCGGCGATGCTGGAGTCGGCGAGGTCGGTGCAGTGGCTTTGGGGCACGCGAGCGCTCGGGGCTCGGCTAGCTCGAAGGAGAGGAGGGCGGTGGAGCTCTTGGACACGATGGCACGGCGCAAGGACGACGGAGAGCGCGACTACGGCGACGGTGCGGCTGCGGTGGCGTCGGTCATGGTTCGGGAGAGCGAGGGAGAGGAGCTGGGGGCGAATGGGTGTCTCCAGGGGGTTCGGGGCACGACGTGGAGCTCATCCAGGCCAGCAGGGTGGCGAGAGGAGGAAGCAGGGCGACGGGCAGCTGCGTGGCGCGCGCTGGTGCCGCCGTCGAGCACCTGCCTGCCTGCCTGGCGAAGGCAAGCAACTCGCTGGAGCGGCTGCTGGGCTGGGTCGGCAGGTGAGCTTGCCAGGTGGGCGCCAGGTAAGCCTCTGCTCCTCTTTGATTTTTCCTTTTCTATTATTCTATAAGTTTGTGGACTTTCTAAAAATACCTAGGCAACTCTAAAAATCACCAAACTGCTTATGGCCACTAACTGGAATATATCCAGCATGGAACATTTTAGTTTGGGATTATTTGAGCATTTAAAATAATTTATATAATTTAAATGCCCAAACTCAAATACTTATGATTTAATTCAAAACCCTTAGGATGACCTAGAAAATTGAGCACCACTTTTGGCAGAGGTTCTGAACCAAGACAAGAATGATGGACATTTTAGAAGGGCATTTCAGGTTCCTTGAAAAATATTTTTAGTAAACCCTAGTTGGTTTCAGAGGGGGCTGGGGGTTCTGTCATCCCCATTTCAAGTTTCTGTTGAGAAAAATAGACATGATGCAACACTCTAATGCATGAACTAGCTAGGGTGTGACACCTGCACTATTGCGGGTGAGTGCTCGAAAGATGTAATTTTTGAGTAGACTTGCATTTTGTTATCCTGTGCGCTGAAAACTTAGTTCATGTGCTAAGCAACGCTTGTTAATTTAAAATATTACCTTCTGTGCGGCTGTTTATCAAATCTGAGAGATGGCAAGTCGTCGGCTTCAGCCCCCATGCCACGAGTGCTGGGGTGTTCGGGATAAACTTGAGCACTCTTGTTCCCATTTTTGGGTCCATCTAGGGAGGCGCTCAACACAGCGAACAAGGCAACCGGACTTATAATGCTTGAACACTCTCACTTAGCCATAGAATTCTATAATTTTAAATTTCGGCGAAGCCCCTAGTCTTCGGAAGGCCGAATTTGGGGCGCTATCCATGCCTGGGCCGGACAAGATCCGGCTCCTCGCTCTAAGCGGCACAAGTCTTTAGGGACTCGCAAAAAACCTCTCGAACAGCGACCGGCTCTTGCCTCATCATGACGGTCAGTTTTAGCTTTCTCCACTGAGGCGTTAACCCAGCTCAACTGGGGCGCAATCGCAGTGGTTCTCCTAGTGCTAACTTAGCCGATACAACGGAACGTAAGGTGCCAAAACATGGGAGCCGGGCAAACCCAACTATTGACCCAAGACATGATTCGGAGCCGATGCATATAGTGTTATAAGTTCGGGGTGCCGCACTTGTGAAAGTGTTCGAACTTATCACACCATGATGCGGGAAACATAAGCCCCTGGTGTATTTGAGCCGTACCAGAGTGTACGGATGCAACATGCCTTAAATGAACATATGTATAAAAAAGAAATGCAATTATAAGCAAAAAGGTGCTGCATTGTTTATTCAAGAAAGACTGCTGTAAGTGCAGACCAATACAAATGGTGCGATAAGCAAGGGATGGGACTATTAAACATGTCCCCCTCCAGGGGTAGGCTACCGAATGGTGCGTAAAACAGATTTAATGCTCATAATGGAGACCACCTGGATATTCGTTGTAGTCTTTATCCTTCCCTGGCTGTTGCATCGTGAGTTCGGCAGGTCTGCTGCCGGACAGGGCCTCTGACGAACGGAGTCCTGTGGGTAAAAAAGGAAAAAGAAAAGAAAAAAGAACGACACACTTGAGAGCCCCTGGTGTGGTTGAGCCGCAGTCTGGGCCTATCGTGGTCGTGCCCCTCTCCCCATGCCCATGGTATCTTCAGAGCGTAATGGTGTACGCGGAGGACCTGTCTTGACATTTTACAGGGGCTGGGGTTGGGGCCGCACTGCTACGCGTGCTCGGAACGTGCCAGGTGGTCTTGTTGTATGTTACTCCGGGCGCGTTTAGCTGTGTCCGGCCGCTTAACGGCCGGACTCGAGAATTGCCTTAAGAGGCTACATTGTACTTCTGCCGCGAGAGCCGCCTTATGTTCCTCCGTGCGGAAAGAACGTTCAGTGTTTCCGCTGACCGTGATGACTCCTCGAGGGCCTGGCATCTTGAGCTTGAGGTATGCGTAGTGCGGCACCGCGTTGAACTTTGCAAACACGGTACGTCCGAGCAGGGCATGATAGCTGCTGCGGAACGGAACTATGTCGAAGATTAACTCCTCGCTTCGTAAGTTATCCGGGGATCCGAAGACCACTTCCAGTGTAACTGAGCCTGTACAATTGGCTTCTACACCTGGTATGACGCCTTTAAAGGTTGTCTTGGTTGGTTTAATCCTTGAGGGGTCTATGCCCATTTTGTGCACTGTATCCTGATAAAGCAGGTTCAGGTTGCTGCCGCCGTCCATCAGGACTCTGGTGAGGTGAAACCCGTCGACGATTGGGTCTAAAACCAATGCGGCGAATTCGCCGTGGCGGATGCTGGTGGGGTGGTCCCTTCGGTCAAAAGTGATCGGGCAGGAGGACCATGGATTGAACTTCGGGGCAACTGGCTCCATCGCGTATACATCCCTTAGCGCACGCTTCTGCTCCCTTTTGGGTATGTGCATTGCGTATATCATGTTCACCGTCCGCACCTGTGGGGGGAAACCCTTCTGTCCTCTATTGTTCGGCGGTCGGGTCTCTTCCTCGTCATCGCTATGCAACCCCTTGTCATTGTTTTCGGCAATTAACTTGCCTGCCTGCTTGAATACCCAACAATCCCTATTGGTGTGGTTATCTGGCTTTTCGGGGGTGGCCGTGTATCTGGCACAAGCGGTCGAGTATTCGGTCCAAATTGGACGGACCCGGAGTGGTTTTTTGAATGGCGTTTTCCGCTTACCGGGTTTAGAGCCTCTGAATCCGGCATTGACTGTCGTATCCTCACTATTGTCGCCGTTAATGCGGTGTTTGCTTTTGTTATGATGCGACCTGCCACTACGGTCCTTGATGTTCGGACTGCCAGAATTTTTGCTGAGGTTGTTGCTGCATGCTAGCCAGCTGTCCTCACCCGCGCAGAAGCGGGTCATGAGTGATGTGAGGGCTGCCATGGATTGCGGCTTTTCCTGTCCCAGGTGCCGGGCAAGCCACTCGTCGCGGATATTGTGCTTGAAGGCCACGAGGGCCTCCGCATCTGAATAGTCGACGATTTGGTTTTTCTTGGTTAAGAACCGTGTCCAGAATTGCCTGGCCGATTCGTCTGGCTGCTGAATTATGTGGCTTAGGTCATCAGCGTCTGGTGGTCGCACATACGTGCCTTGGAAGTTATCGAGGAATGCGGCTTCTAGGTCTTCCCAACTCCCAATTGACTCTGCTCGCAAGCCGTTAAGCCAATGCCGGGCTGGTCCTTTAAGCTTGAGGGGGAGCTATTTGATGACGTGAAGATCGTCACCACGGGCCATGTGGATGTGAAGGAGATAGTCTTTGATCCAAACCGTGGGGTCTGTTGTGCCATCATAAGATTCAATATTTAAGGGTTTAAACCCTTCGGGGATTTTATGATCCATTACTTCATCTATGAAGCATAGTGGGTGTGCGGCGCCTCTGTACTGGGCGATATCACGACGGAGCTCAAAAGAGCTTTGTCTATTTTGTTCGGCCCGGCTGGACTTACTATGTCAGGCGCGAGGGTTGTCGTCACAAATCGTGGGGAGCCCACGCGATCCATAGATCGATCTTGATTGTCTTGCCTTATCCTCCAATATATCTCGCAAGTCCGGAGCGTTCCCCTGTGGCCTTGTGCTTTTCGAGCGATGCCGGGGTACGGGTCTAGTGAAGGGCCTAGAGGCCTCTCTGTCGCGACCATGGGGTGGTCGGTCAGCCGTATTGTCTCCTGGTGATGCGGGTTCATACACCTCCTCCTCTAATCGGGGGAGCAGCTTGCGTTTAGGGTAGCTTTTGGAGGGGCGTTCGAGCTCATGCTCTTCGGCCGCGAGGACTTCAGTCCATCTGTCGGCTAGCAGATCTTGATCAGCTCTAAGCTGTTGCTGCTTTTTCTTGAGGCTGTTTGCCGTGGCCATAAGCCTGCGTTTAAAACGCTCTTGTTCGACGGGATCCTCAGGCATGATGAATTCATCGTCGTCGAGGCTTGCCTCGTCTCCGGAGGGAGGCATATAATCCTCTACCTCTTCTTCTGCCGCTCTCTCATGAGGGCTGGCGTCTCCGTCCTCCTGTGCTGGATCTTGCTGGAGTGGGTTGTCTTCGGCACTGTTCGGTGTATTATTATCTCCGGTGCCGGAATCTTCATTATTGTTGTGGCGGGATTTAGAGCGGCGCCGCTGATGCTGGCGCTTGGGCTGCTTCTTGGAGGGGTCATCCTCCGCTGTTCCTTCGCCATTCCCATCCTTTGGGATATCCACCATGTATATGTCATATGATGAGGTGGCTTTCCAGTGCCCAGTAGGCGTTGGTTCTTGGTCGTCTCCGGCATAGTCGTCCATACAGTCGATGTCTTCGGAGTCGTAGTCTAGCATGTCGGTTAGATCGTCGACAGCGGCTACCAAGTGGGTAGTGGGTGGGCTTTGAATTTCTTCGTCGTCCACATCTAAATCGTCCTGACCGTAGTCCGGCCAGGGCTCTCCTAATAACGAGAGATACTTTAGCGAACTCAAGATGTCGCTGAAAGGTAAGTGTTGAAAGATGTCCGCTGCGGTGAACTCCATGATCGGCGCCCAATCGGATTCGATCGGAGGGGGCGCGGGAGGTTCGGAGTCCGGCGAGGAGTCCGGCACCTCAGAGTCACGAGCTTTATGAGGGACAAGGTCAGTGTTCGGCTCTATCGTCGTAGAGGTTGCAGCCCCCGAGGCGGTGTCTAGCCATCCGTCCTCGATCTGCGCAGCCGGCTCCGAATTGAAGATCGGAGCGGGTTCGAGTGCGGCCTCCAGGGTACTGTCCGGCTGCAGAGCTAAATCATGCTTGCCGTGATAGTGCGGCACGCTCGGCTGTGGAAAAATCCATCGAGGATCAAGTCCCCGCGGATGTCAGCCGTGAAGTTCAAACTTCCAAATCTGACCTGACGTCCAGGGGCATAGCTTTCGATCTGCTCCAGATGGCCAAGCGAATTGGCCCGCAGTGCAAAGCCGCCGAATATGAAGATCTATCCGGGGAGAAAGGTCTCACCCTAGACTGCGTCGTTTATGATGATCGAAGAAGCCATCGAGCCTATCGGTGACGACACAGAGGAACTCTCAATGAAAGCACCAATGTCGGTGTCAAAACCGGCGGATCTCGGGTAGGGGGTCCCGAACTGTGCGTCTAGGCAGATGGTAAAAGGAGACAAGGGACACGATGTTTTACCCAGGTTCGGGCCCTCTTGATGGAGGTAAAACCCTACGTCCTGCTTGATTAATATTGATGATGTGTGTTACAAGAGTGAATCTACCACGAGATCAAGGAGGCTAAACCCTAGAAGCTAGCCTATTGTATGATTGTTGTTCGTCCTATGGACTAAAGCCATCCGGTTTATATAGACACCGGAGAGGGCTAGGGTTACACAGAGTCGGTTACAATGGTAGGAAATCTACATATCCGTATCATCAAGCTTGCCTTCCACGCCAAGGAAAGTCCCATCCGGACACGGGACGAAGTTTTCAATCTTGTATCTTCATAGTCTTGGAGTCCGGCCGATGATGATAGTTCGGCTATCCGGACACCCCTAGTCCGGAACTCCCTCACCCGCCTCCCCCAAGCTCGTCGTCTCCGCCCTCCATCGTCTCCACTCCGGCCACCACCTCATCGTGGTCAGGTAACCCTCCTCCCTCTGCCTCTCTTCTCCTCTCTTCCTCCTCTACTCCCTCCCGGCCATGCCCTCTTCTTCTCTCTATTGCTAGGTTTAGGTCAAATTCCTCTCTAATTTAGGTCAAATTAGGTTCAAAAAATTGCTAATTTTGGTCAGCAATGGCCATAGCAAGTCAGCAATTGCCATAGCAGTGCTCCTATGTTTTCTGTAGCGTTAGTAGAGTGCTAATTTAATCTCTGCTCTAGCTTTGTTTAGTGGTCATAATTGAGGCCTAGGGCAGCTACCTCTCTGCTAGTCTCAAGCAATTCAAAGATTTAAGAAATAGCATTGGATAGAGACTTGAAGGAATGAGCTACAAGCAGAGAGGAGATGAGATGTTTGTCTTTTGATTCCAGATGCAGAGAGGAGATGAGATGTTCATTCTCTGGAATCCAGATACATTTTTCTTTTCGAACTTGTTTAACCAACAAATCTCCTTCCTTGATCATACATCTGAAGCTATTTATGATTCAGTTCACAATATAATATTGGGAGAGGAAATTATTAGTAGTGGTTTGGTTCTGATTGAGGAAATTATTAGTAGTGGTTTAGTAGTGAGATAATTTTAGTACTGACCTGGGAGAGGAAGTTGACCCAGATGGCTTGTTGAAGTATCATAAGGTTATAAGGAGCACAGCAGCAGCTGTCAGCTATGATTTTTTTAGTTAACAGCAATCCATGATTTTTAGTTAACAGCACCCCATGATTTTTAGTTATAAGCAATCCATGATTTTTAGTTAACAGCAATCCATGATTTTTTGGCTGTTGGATGCTGTTGTATGTTGCTACTGCTACTTGTTGGTGGGGCACTGGTGCTACTGCTAGTCTGCTACTTGTGCTAGATGTGCTACTGCTAGTCTGCTGCTCGTGTGTTGTTGTTAGTTATTTCGGTTGCTTGTTGGCTTCTGCTAGTGCTAGGCTGCTAGTAGTTCTGTAGTGTAGTTGCGGCTACTAGTGCTAGGCTGCTAGCGTCCTCGTGGTGTTTTATGATCTGTTGTAAGGGTACTAATTGGTCTATTCTGCTGCTTATCAGAGATGGGGGGAAGCAGCCACCGCCGCTCTGCCACACCGCAGTACGAGTTGGATGCTTCCGAGTTCTTCAGTATCATACTTGGGACTTCAGTATCATCCATGACGCAGGTATATAAAACGAGAGATCTCCCCTTCACCCATCTCATTATGATATCTGTTGTTTGCTACATCACTCGTTGTCCCAAACTGCAGAGACTGCTTGACAGTTTTATGAACATGCTGGGTGAAGATCCGCCAAATAATGTGAAGCTGCGACAGGCCGGCAGCGGGTTTCGCAGGCTGTGGGATGTGGAGTTGGTGATCAAGGAGGGCCACATGTCCTTGTATCGTGGGTGGGAGAAGTTCTACCATGCCTACGACCTGTGGCTGGGGTACTTCCTTCTCTTCAGGTACGACGACGACGCCACCATGCTCACCGTGAAGGTGTTCAACGCGACTATGTGTCGCATGCGCTACGCTGACGATGATGATGCCAGTATGTTCTGACTCTTCTTATTCCTCTACATTTGGCTTTGTCTCACATTGATGGTTAATGGTCATTGTTGCATTTGGATAGGCAATGGGAGCAGTAGCAGCGACACTGGCTACAGCCAAAGCAGCAGCGATTATGGCTGTAGCAAAAGCAGCAGCGATTCTGGCTTTAGCAAAAGCAGCAGCGATTCTGGCAGCAGCGATTCTGACAACAACAAGGATGATCCGGACAGGAGTGGGGGAGAAGAGGAGCATAGTGGGGATGAGGAGCTGCAGGATGATGATGGGTATCAGGCTGAGGATGACCTAGCGCTGGTGGTGGCTGACCAAGGGCAAGAGATGGTGGAGGCTGACCATGGGCAAGAGATGGTGGTGGCTGACCATGGACAAGAGATGGTGGTGGACGAGGATGACCTAGCGATGGTCGTGCCCGTCCTGCCTGAAGGTGGCCTCGCGATGGTGGTGGTGCCTGACAATGACCATGCACTGTTGGTGGCGCCGGCGATCCCACAGCTGGGCGACATGACCATGCCAATTGTGGTAGAAGACTACATCCCGCTGCCTCCACCGCCTCGCCGCTCTTGGCGCATCAGGCTAAGGAAGGAGAAGGAGAAGAACAATGAGAACTGAACTATGTCAGGTATGTCACATCTCCAAAATGATATATATATACTTAGTTATCTATGTTATCTTTAATATGCTTAGTTTCCTATAGGTTAGCTTCAATTTACCTAAGTTGGCTCTAATATGCTAACTTAGAGCTTATATGCTTAGTTTCCTATAGGTTAGCTCCAAAATAACTTATGTTAGCACAAAATGATCAAGTTTACATAATAAGCTTATAGTCTTCTTCTTATTCTTCTTTTTTTCCAAAATGACATAGGTTAGCTTCATTTTACCTAAGTTGGCTCTAATATGCTAACTTAGAGAGCTTATATGCTTAGTTTCCTATAGGTTAGCTCCAAAATAACTTATGTTAGCACAAAATGATCAAGTTTACACAATAAGCTTATAGTCTTCTTCTTATTCTTCTTCTTTTCCAAAATGACATAGGTTAGCTTCATTTTACCTAAGTTGGCTCTAATATGCTAACTCAGAGAGCTTATATGCTTAGTTTCCTATAGGTTAGCTCCAAAATAACTTATGTTAGCACAAAATGATCAAGTTTACATAATAAGCTTATAGTCTTCTTCTTCTTCTTCTTTTCCAAAATGACATAGGTTAGCTTCATTTTACCTAAGTTGGCTCTAATATGCTAACTTAGAGAGCTTATATGCTTAGTTTCCTATAGGTTAGCTCCAAAATAACTTATGTTAGCACAAAATGATCAAGTTTACATAATAAGCTTATAGCCTTCTTCTTATTCTTCTTAGTCTTCTTATTCTTCTTATTCTTCTTCTAGTATTCTTCTAGTCTTCTTCTTCTTCTTCTTCTCTTCTTCTTCTTCTAACTTCTTGTTTATCATTTTGCAGATTTGATTTAATTCACGGAAGCTTGCATGGATGGAGTGCTTCTTTTCCATTTGTGTTTTTATTTTGTATCAATGTGAAACTTTTGTGAATTGATGGATAACAGTGTTGGATGAACAATGTGAAACTTTTGTAATATGTAACGATGGAACTATGTGTTGGCTATGTATGTATATATGATGAAACTTGTGTGTTGGATATGATTGTTATATGGATGCTTGTTGTATATATATGTGTTGGATATCACATATGTGAAATAGTGACCTAAGATTAAGAAAAAATGAAAAAAAAATAAAAAAATTGTTACTAATGGCGCACTACCATGTGGTGCGCCATTAGTATAGCAGATACTAGTGGCGCACTATGGGCAATACTAATGGCGCACTACATGGTGCGCCATTAGAACACCAGATACTAATGGCGTGATGCTAGTGGCGCACCAGTAGTGCGCCATTAGAAGGCAAAACTGGTGCGCCAATAGCATGCCTTTTCCTAGTAGTGCGGGAGCAACCGCGAGAGGAGGCCCGGTTGCATGAGCAAGTGATGGTGCTGTGTTGTTGTTCATGGAGTTGCTCCCGACGAAACTGGGCATCGGGAAATCATGTACCGTCTTGTCTGGATTTTCCTTCGTCCAGTTGATGATAGCTGGAACCAAGTTAGTAGCGAAATCATTTCTGCAGGTTGTTACAGCTGCATTGACTGCCTGCTGTAGCAACTCATTTTCTCCTCGGCTGTTTTTTTCGCGTCCTCAGCTGCTTTTTTCTCGACCGCAAGCTTCACCTTCGTGTCGATGTCCGCCTGACTAAACTTCTTTTTTTGCTTCTTGGCCTTCGGACCCTCGTTGTAAAACACCTTCCATGTGGCGCCGTCTCCAGGACCGTGCACACGACCATATTGCGGCCGCTGGCCCAAAGGGAGTCCCTTAAGTTTGTTCAAGGCCCTGTTGAGAGGGGTGTCGCATTTGGGCCTAATCGGAGAAGTAGGGCTTTCGGCTGCAAGCTGGTGATGCTTCTCCAATAGTCTAATCAATTTCCTCATGATCTGGTCCGTGTAAAAAACCTTTTTCTCCTTGTCCCACTTGTAGCGGGCCCTGATGAAGTCACACTCCAAGGGGTTGGTGAACTTCACAAAGGGGTCTAGGAGACCCACGGCTTCATGTTCCGCGTCCTCCTTATCCCATATGGGCCTTTTACCGAGGTAGCCATAGCTTCCGAGGCGATGCTTCCCCGTGTTCCTTTGCTGAAGGCTCTTGAATTTCGCAGCCTTAGCCTTGGCTGCCTCGGTAGCACAAGTGTCCTTGAACTTTTCGAACTCCTCTTCCGTAAGTGTTGGATTTTCCTCCAGAATCTTGGACAGGGGTTCCTCAGCCTCAATAGCTCGTTTCACCCTCCCTTTCCAGGAGGCCAAATCATTGCTGAACATGCCCATGGCGTGATTGTTAATCTTTTTCATCTTTGGATCATCCCACGGTTGTTCTATGTTATCATCCCGGTCGGGGAACTTGAAACTCTTGTGCAACTTCGTTCGGAGCAACTGCGTCAAATGTTCTTTACTCCTTAAGTCATCATCGTTGATGCTCGCACATTCCCGTAGGATGCATCCTACTTGGTTCCCATAGCACTTGCGAGGTTCTTCCGACTCTAATGGCTCAAACTTGCCAGGTGCCATCTTTGTGATCACAAGTCGTCCAATCCCTAGTTTGTTAGGTTTTCGTATCCTCTGCTTCTTATGCTTCCTCTTTTCAGAAGCGGCATCGGCGCCGGTACCTTCCCCGCTGATACGTCTCCAATGTATCTATAATTTTTTATTGTTCCATGATATTATATTACCCCTTTTGGATGTTTATGGGCTTTATTTTACACATTTATATCATTTTTGGGACTAACCTCCTAACCGGAGGCCCAACCCATATTGCTGTTTTTTTGCCTATTTCAGTATTTCGAAGAAAAGGAATATCAAACGGAGTCCAAACAGAATGAAACCTTCGGGAGCGTTATTTTTGGAACAAATCTGATTTGGAGAGCCTAGAGTGAAAGTCAAGAAAGCTCCGAGGGCCCCACGAGATAGGAGGGTGCCCCCCTAGGGGCGCGCCCCCTGTCTCGTGGGCCCCTCGGGCGTCCACCAACGTACTTCTTCCTCCTATATATGTCCATGGACCCCGAAAACATCCAGGAGCACCACGAAACACAATTTCCACCGCCGTAACCTTCTATATCCGCGAGATCCCATCTTGGAGCCCTCGCCGGCACTCTGCCGGAGGGGGAATCGACCATGGAGGGCTTCTACATCAACACCATAGCCTCTCCGATGAGTTGTGAGTAGTTTACCACAGACCTATGGGTCCATAGTTATTAGCTAGATGGCTTCTTCTCTCTTTTTGGATCTCAATACAATGTTCTCCCCCTCTCTTGTGGAGATCTATTCGATGTAATCTCTTTTTGCGGTGTGTTTGTCGAGATCCGATGAATTGTGGGTTTATGATCAAGTTTATCTATGAATAATATTGGAATCCCCTCTGAATTCTTTTATGTATGATTGAGTTATCTTTACAATTCTCTTCGAATTATCAGTTTGGTTTGGCCTACTAGATTGATCTTTCTTGCCATGGGAGAAGTGTTTAGCTTTGGGTTCAATCTTGCGGTGTTCTTACCCAGTGACAGAAAGGGTTGCAAGACACGTATTGTATTGTTGCCATCGAGGATAACAAGATGGGGTTTATATCATATCGCATGAGTTTATCCCTCCACATCATGTCATCTTGCTTAATGCGTTGCTCTGTTATTATGAACTTAATACACTAGATGCATGCTGGATAGTGGTCGATGTGTGGAGTAATAGTAGTAGATGCATGCAGGAGTCGGTCTACTTGTTATGGACGTGATGCCTATATACATCATCATGCCTAGATAACGTCATAATTATTCGCTTTTCTATCAATTGCTCGACAGTAATTTATTCACCCACCATAATACTTATGCTCTCGAGAGAAGCCTTTAGTGAAACCTATGGCCCCCGGGTCTATCTCTTATCATATTTGCTTTCAATCTACTTTTCTTTGCATCTTTACTTTTCTGCATCTATATTACAAAATACCAAAAATATATTTATCTTATCATACTATCTCTATCAGATCTCACTTTCGTAAGTGTTCGTGAAGGGATTGACAACCCGTTTATTGCGTTGGTTGCGAGTTCTCAGTTTGTTTGTGTAGGTGCATGGGACTTTTGAGGAGCCTCCTACTGGATTGATACCTTGGTTCTCAAAAACTGAGGGAAATACTTACGCTACACTTTGCTGCATCACCTTCTCCTCTTCGGGGAAAACCAACGCTAGCTCAAGACGTAGCAAGAAGGATTTCTGGCGCCGTTGCCAGGGATGTCTTCGCTCAAGTCAAGACATACCAAGTACCCATCACAAACCCATCTCCCTCGCATTTACATTATTTGCCTCTCGTTTTCCTCTCCCCCCACTTCACCCTTGCCGTTTTATTCGCCCTCTCCTTCCCAATCTCCTCCCCTCTTTTTCACTCGCTTTCTTCCGCCTTGCTTTTTGTTTGCCGCTATGTCTGAAACTAGGGAGATTATCGTTGATATGGACAATAATGATAACATGGAAAATCCCGAGGCTCCGGCGGATGAACCCCCTGTCTTGCATACTAAAAAGTTTCGAATCGGCAGTGGTAACATCATTGGCAAAGGCGTTATTCAAGATTTCTTTACTTGTGTCGGTGCTTTACCTTCCTTGGGATGTTCTATTATTCAAAGAACTAGTAGTATTGCGGATGCTATCGCTATGCTTGTAGTTGAACTTGAAAGACAATTTATGCATATGCATCCTTGCATACAAAGAATTTTCCTAGAATTCTCTAATATTGAGCATTCTTCTGTTAAGCGTGCTGTTACTATCTTTTTGGCTCGCAAGTTTAGATTTATCATAAGAGAGGCCAAAGAAATCTTTGCGCACTACAGGGTGGACGCCGGTCGTCCTCCCATAGAGGCGATCCTCTATGATCAAGAGGAATTTAGGCGTTTTCAATCTTCGGACTATGTTGCTTTTAATGAAAACCTTAGAAAAAAGGTTCCTACCAATGTCTTGGTTGATTGCATTAACGAACTTAATAATGATTTTGCCCTTCGAAACAATGAGCTAGGATACTCCCTTGAGTATAGGCTCACAAAATTTTGCCAAAAGAATGCTTTTAGCGATGAAATAGTTGTGCACTATGAAGGGCCAAAGGAGGAACCCATTCCTCCCATGATTGATCTTGGGGACATCTGTCCCACTAAATTTAGCCCTTTTGATTACTTTTGCTTGCCTCAAAGAAAACTTGCTCCAAAAGTAGAGAATATGAGATGAACCTTCAAGATCTATCTTATTATTATGGCACTAGTTAGATCTATCCTTACTTTTATGCCTAGTTAGGGGCGTTAAACGATAGCACTAGTTGGGAGGCAACCCAATTTTTCTTTATGTTCTTTGCTTTTGTTCCTGTTTAGTAATAAATCTTGCATCTACTCTCTGTTTAGATGTGTTTTTATCTTTTAATTAGTGTTTGTGCCAAGTAGAACCTATAGGATTAGCTATGATGATAGTTGATTTGATTCTGCTGAAAAACAGAAACTTTGCGCTCACGAGAAAAAATTCAATAAATCACAAAAACGTACTTTTGCATTGATTCTTTTTGCTGCTTATCAATAGACAAATTTTCCAGTATTTCCTATTTTTGTAGTAATTTTAGAGTTCCAGAAGTTTGCTTTAGTTACAGATTTCTACACACTGTTCTGTTTTTTGACAGATTCTGTTTTTCGTGTGTTGTTTGCATATTTCAATGCATCTATGGCTAATAAATTAGTTTATAAACCATAAGGAAGTTGGAATACAGTAGGTTTAACACCAAAATAAATAAAGAATGAGTTAATGGCAGTACCTTATGTGGTGGTTTTGTTTTCTTTCACTAACGGAGCTTATAAGATTTCCTGTTGAGTTTTGTGTTGTGAAGTTTTCAAGTTTTGGGTAAAGCTTTTATGGACTATGGAATAAAGGGTGGCAAGAGCCTAAGATTGGGGATGCCCATGGCACCCCAAGATATTCAAGAGTAGCCAAAAGCCTAAGCTTGGGGATGCCCCGGGAAGGCATCCCCTCTTTCGTCTTCGTTCATTGGTAACTTTACTTGGAGCTATATTTTTATTCGCCACATGATATGTGTTTTGCTTGGAGCGTCGTGTATTATACTAGTCTTTGCTTGTTAGTTTAACACAATCATCCTTGTTGTACACACCTTTTGGGAGAAGCCTATTTGATTAGAATTTGCTAGAATACTCTATGTGCTTCACTTATATCTTTTGAGCTTGATAGTTTTTGCTCTAGTGCTTCACTTATATCATTTAGAGCGCGGTGGTATCTTAATTTTGAAGAAATTGCTAGTATCTCATGCTTCACTTATATCATTTTGAGAGTCTTTTAGAACAGCATGGTATTTGCTATTATAATAAAGTTGGTCCTAGAATGATGAGCATCCAAGTTGGGTATAATAAAAACTATCATAGGAAGTGAATTGGACGCTATGATCAACTTGATACTTGATAATTGTTTTGAGATAAGGAGGTAGTGATATTAAAGTCATGCTAGTTGGGTGATTATGAATTTAAAGAATGCTTGTGTTGAAGTTAGTAAGTCCCATAGCATGCACGTATGGTTAAAGTTGTGTAACAAATTTGAAACATGAAGTGTACCTGGCTTGTGCATCCTTATGAGTGGCGGTCGGGGACGAGCGATGGTCTTTCCCTACCAATCTATCCCCCTAGGAGCATGCATGTAGTACTTGATTTTTGATGACTTCTAAATTTTTGCAATAAGTATATGAGTTCTTTTGACTAATGTTGAGTCCATGGATTATACGCACTTTTACCTTTCCACCATTGCTAGCCTCTTCGGTACCGTGCATTGCCCTTTCTCACCTTGAGAGTTGGTGCAAACTTCGCCGGTGCATCCAAACCCCGTGATACGATACGCTCTATCACACATAAACCTCCCTATATCTTCCTCAAAATAGCCACCATACCTACCTATTATGGCATTTCCATAGCCATTCCGAGATATATTGCCATGCAACTTTCCACTGTTCCGTTTATCATCATCATGACATACATTACTTTTGTCATATTGCCATTGCATGATCATGTAGTTGACATCGTATTTGTGGCAAAGCCACCATGCATTATTTTTCATACATGTCACTCTTGATTCATTGCACCATCCCGGTACACCGCCGGAGGCATTCATATAGAGTCATATCTTGTTCTCGTTTCGAGTTGTAATTCATATGTTGTAATCAATAGAAGTGTGATGATCATCATTTTTAGAGCATTGCCCAAAAAAAAAGAAGAATGGCCAAAAGAAAAAAAAGGCCCCAAAAAAGAAAAAAAAGAAAGAAAAAAATAAAAATAATAAAGAAATAAATAAAAAGGGCAATGCTACTATCTCTGTTCCACACTTGTGCTTCAAAGTAGCACCTTGTTCTTCATGTAGTGAGTCTCATATATTGTGCTTCAAAGTAGCACCATGTTTTTCATATAATGAGTCTCATATGTTGTCTTTTTCATACTAGTGGGAATTTTTCATTATAGAACTTGGCTTCTATATTCCTACGATGGGTTTCCTCAAATGCCCTAGGTCTTCGTGAGCAAGCAAGTTGGATGCACACCCACTAGTTTTCTTTTGTTGAGCATTTATTTATAGCTCTAGTGCATCCGTTGCATGGCAATCCCTACTCCTCATGTTGACATCAATTGATGGGCATCTCCATAGCCCGTTTATTACCCTCTTCAATGTGAGACTTTCTCCTTTTTTGTCTTCTCCACACAATCCCCATCATCATATTCTATTCCACCCATAGTGCTATATCCATGGCTCACGCTCATGTATTGCGTGAAGGTTGAAAAAGTTTGAGATTACTTAAGTATGAAACAATTTCTTGGCTTGTCATCGGGGGTATAGAAGTTGGGAACATCTTTGTGTGACGAAAATGAAGCATAACCTAACTATATGACTTTGTAGGGATGAACTTTCTTTTGCCATGTTATTTTGAGAAGACATGGTTACTTTGATTAGTATGCTTGAAGTGTTACTATTTCTTTTATCAATATGAACTTTCATTTTGTATTCATTTGGATCTGAACATTCATGCCACATTAAAGAAAATTAAATTATGAATTATGCTAGATAGCATTCCACATCAAAAATTCTCTTTTTATCATTTACCTACTCGAGGATGAGCAGGAATTAAGCTTGGGGATGCTTGATACGTCTCTAACGTATCTATAATTTTTTTGTTCCATGCTATTATATTACCCCTTTTGGATGTTTATGGGCTTTATTTTACACATTTATATCATTTTTGGGACTAACCTACTAACCGGAGGCCCAGCCCATATTGCTGTTTTTTTTGCCTATATCAGTATTTCGAAGAAAAGGAATATCAAACGGAGTCCAAATGGAATGAAACCTTCGGGGGCGTTATTTTTGGAACAAATCTGATTCGGAGAGCCTGGAGTGCAAGTCAAGAAAGCTCCGAGGGCCCCATGAGATAGGAGGGCGCCCCCTAGGGGCGTGCCCCTGTCTCGTGGGCCCCTCGGGCATCCACCGACGTACTTCTTCCTCCTATATATGTCCACGGACCCCGAAAACATCCAGGAGCACCACGAAACACAATTTCCACCGCTGTAACCTTCTATATCCGCGAGATCCCATCTTGGAGCCTCCGTCGGCACTCTGCTGGAGGGGGAATCGACCACGGAGGGCTTCTACATCAACACCATAGCCTCTCCGATGAGTTGTGAGTAGTTTACCACAGACCTACGGGTCCATAGTTATTAGCTAGATGGCTTCTTCTCTCTTTTTGGATCTCAATACAATGTTCTCCCCCTCTCTTGTGGAGATCTATTCGATGTAATCTCTTTTTGCGGTGTGTTTGTCGAGATCCGATGAATTGTGGGTTTATGATCAAGTTTATCTATGCATAATATTGGAATCTTCTCTGAATTCTTTTATGTATGATTGAGTTATCTTTACAAGTCTCTTCAAATTATCAGTTTGGTTTGGCCTACTAGATTGATCTTTCTTGCCATGGGAGAAGTGTTTAGCTTTGGTTTCAATCTTGCGGTGTTCTTACCCAGTGACAGAAAGGGTTGCAAGACACGTATTGTATTGTTGCCATCGAGGATAACAAGATGGGGTTTATATCATATTGCATGAGTTTATCCCTCTACATCATGTCATCTTGCTTAATGCGTTGCTCTGTTCTTATGAACTTAATACACTAGATGCATGCTGGATAGCGGTCGATGTGTGGAGTAATAGTAGTAGATGCAGGCAGGAGTCGGTCTACTTGTTATGGACGTGATGCCTATATACATCATCATGCCTAGATAACGTCATAATTATTCGCTTTTCTATCAATTGCTCGACAGTAATTTGTTCACCCACCATAATACTTATGCTCTCGAGAGAAGCCTCTAGTGAAACCTATGGCCCCCGGGTCTATCTCTTATCATATTTGCTTTCAATCTACTTTTATTTGCATCTTTACTTTTCTGCATCTATATTACAAAATACCAAAAATATATTTATTTTATCATACTATCTCTATCAGATCTCACTTTCGTAAGTGACTGTGAAGGGATTGACAACCCCTTTATTGCGTTGGTTGTGAGTTCTCAGTTTGTTTCTGTAGGTGCATGGGACTTTTGAGGAGCCTCCTACTGGATTGATACCTTGGTTCTCAAAAACAGAGGGAAATACTTACGCTACACTTTGCTGCATCACCCTCTCCTCTTCGGGGAAAACCAACACTAGCTCAAGACGTAGCACCCGCCGGTATCTTCCCCACCGGTACCTTCCCCGCCGATTTTGGCGCCGCCATCGGTGCCGGCGCCGCCATCGGTGCTGGTGCCGTCGGTGTCGATGTCGGCGTCAATACCTTCATCGAGGCCGACCTGCATACCTTGCTTAGCAGTCAAATAGTCGAGGTACTCTTGTTCACCCTCATAATCCATCTCGTCTGCATCTTGGTCAGAAGGCCCGGTTTCTTCGTTGTTCGACATGTTTCCTATGATTAAGTGTCCACGTTTATTTCTAAAAGTATGAAAAAATGATAAATGACATAAAAAATAAATCTATGTGCCAGCACTCGATATGCCAACTATCTAGCACAAATCATGCCAAAATTCACGGCAAATTTCGGCATGACATTTGCTAAAAAATGGACATATCGAGCGTCTAAAATTCACCGGAAGGGAAATGAATCAACATTCCGGCGTAACATAGGCCACTCGGATCATTTACCAAATGACATGTTCAAATTCCACACATGACATGTCCAAAACATGACATATCCACATATCACATGTCCAGTTCAAATTTGCATATAAATTCAGCCTACCTAAATTTGCTTTAACAAGGGATGTTGATTTGGACAATTGCTTAAATGCTGCCTTTTCTTTTAACTACAATTGCTTAACCCTAAATTTCTGTCCTATTTTAAAACCTAGCTAAATTCATAACTAAATAGATAACCTAATTAACCTACTGCCCTAACTAAAA
>NC_057798.1:777327597-777354980 GCF_018294505.1 Triticum aestivum | reverse complement strand
CGGGGTCGGGGGCGAGGGCCGGGTCGGTGGCTAGCGCCGAGGTCGGGGGCGAGCGCCGGGGCGCGGCGGTGCGACGGGGGAAGAGAGAGTGGGGATTTGGTGGAAAAGAGGCGGGATGAAGCAGGGAGAGTGAGAATTGTGGGTTAAGTGGGCGTAGCAGTAGCACATTTAGACAAAATGCGCTGCTACTACCTTCACTAGCTGTAGCGGTTTAGGACAAACGCGCTGCTACTACCTTCACTAGCTGTAGCGGTTTAGGACAAACGCGCTGCTACTACCTTCACTAGCTGTAGCAGTTTAGGACAAACGCGCTCCTACTACCTTCACTAGTTGTAGCGGTTTTATAAGGAAATCGCTACTGCTAGCTTGACTGTAGCTCTTTCTTCAGTAAACTGCTACTACTATAACCAGTTTTCCTTTTTCTTTTCCTTTATTTTCTCCCACTTTTATTTCCCGAGAGCAGTGAACGAAGGGAAGGCGATATATATTGCATCATTTGACGGTTAAATATGTATACAAAATAGGAACATATATATTACATCATTGGACCCATGCATAATGGTGGCTAAGTGTGTATACAAAATAGGAACATATATATATATATATATATATATATATATTACATCATTTGACCGATAACATACGGTTCCTCAGTGTTGACGTTTTCGTTTTTTGAGTCAGCTTCTTTCCCTTCTTGTTCGTCGAAGAATAATTGAGCCCCTCATTGTGACTTTGCCTTTTCCATGGAGTACGATTTTTCTTAGGTAATGTAGTTTGATTCTTCTTTTGACGTATACTTCATCATCATCATCATCTTCCCTCATTGGGTTGCCGTGCTGATCATAGTCTTCCTCGTTGGCGACTCCATCCATTCCAATGATGTTCCTTTTGCCTCTCCTCACGACAACACGGCTGGGATTGTGTGGGTCGGTTATGAAGAAGCATTGTGTCACGTGTTTAGAGTGTACCCATGGCTCGTTTTTTGCGATAGCGTTCATGGTAGCGCTCTTGGTGTCGGGTATAGTCATGGTAGTGAAAATCCGGTTTTCTCTTTCGACATTCTTAGCCCATCTGACACGGAACATCATCGTGTTGTGCAGTCCAGAGTAGTCAAGCTCCTAGATCTCCTCGACCCTTCCATAAAATCATTCAGCTGCGCCGTTGTCGCTGTCGGTCATGCATTCCATCGTCACCCCCGAGTTCTGATCATCATTGTCCATATCTTTGGCCTCCCTGTAGAACGTGTATTCGTTGATATCATATGCCTGATAGGTTACGAGGTTGGGTGGGGCGCCATGTGCTAAGGCGTATATGAGCAATCCGTCCTTAGAGCCCTCCTCCGGGGGATTAGCAATAATATGCTCTTTGAACCAATGCAGGAAAGTGGAGTTGTGCTCTTTAGTAACTTCGTCTAGGTGCTGTAGCACTACCCCCCGGTCACGATACTTCTTTGTGATAATTTCTTTGTGCAGTGCCACGAAAGGATCTACCTCGTCTAGGTGTTGTATCACTACCAAGTTTGCTCTGTCAAAGTCGCTGCATCGACGTGCAGTTCCCTGCGACCGCTGCAGTGACCTTCTCCTTCGAGCCTCCCATCATGCTTGTTAACGGGCAAACCAACACTAACACCAGGCGGCTAGCCTGCGCCATATAGAAAATTCTCACAGAAAGAGATGCACTCTTGTGTCACATAGCCCTGGATGATGCTTCCATCCAGACGGGACATGTTATGAACGAATCCTTTGATGATCCCATTCATCCTCTCAAACGGCATCATGTTGTGCAGGAATGACAGCCCCAGGTCTATTATGTCATCCACAATATGGACACACAGATGCACCATCACATCAAAGAACGAGGGCGGGAAGTACATCTCAAGCTCATTCAGTATCACAATGATCTCTTCCTATAGCCTTCAGAGCTGCTTCACACTGATCGACTTTCGAGAGATGACGTCAAAAAAATTTGCAGAGACCAATAAGCGTGTCATGGACGTGCTTGTCCATTATCCCTCTAAGGGCAACAGGTAGTATCTGCGTCATCATCACATGACAGTCATGGGACTTCATCCCGCTGAACCTTTTCTTGTCCGTGTCTAGATATCTGCTTATCTTGCCACAGTAACCGAAACTAACTTTGACTCTGGTAAGGCACTTAAAGAATTGATCGATCTCAGCCTGACTTAAGGTGAAGCAAGAAGGGGGCAATAATCCGCTTTCTTTATATTCTTGCCCTTCTTCTCCCGTGCTTCTCTCTCCATCTCTGTCTCGTCTGACATTTTACGGGGCGGCATGTGCAGATCTTCCCTGATTTCCTAATCTTGCAAGTCTTTTCTTGCCTTCGGCCCATCCTTGGTCTTATCCGGCATGTTCATCAGTGTTGCGACCAAGCTCTCAAGGACATTCTTACATATATGCATTTGATCAAGGCAATGAGGTGTATCGAGTTTGTGCCAGTACTCCAAGTCCCAGAACATAGACCTCGTCTTCCTTACCTTCAGCAGCGGCTCTGGCGCCTTTCTCATTGTCTTTCCCAGCGCGGGGCACTCCTTCCAGTTTTTCAACAGCTCATCGATTTCGGCACCACTCCGCTTACGTGGAGGTCCTCGATGCTCAGCGTGACCATTGAATAGATTTCCACGGTTTCTCCACAGGTCGTCCTGTTCGAGCCATCTTCGATGCCCCATGTACACGATTTTCCCAGCCCCGCCATCTTTCCTTGACGTTAGCTACTGAGACATCGTATCATCCATGCACCGCGTGCATCCGCAATATCCATGGCACACCTGGCCTGCCACATATCCCTAATCGAGATAGTCCTGCTCTGTCATGATCAGCGCGGCTCTCATGTTGAAATACTCGCCTTTGCTGGCGTCCCATGTCTTGGCCGGTGTTTTTCATAACGTGTCTAACTCCTCTGGAAGTAGCCCCAAATACAAATTAATATTATTTCCTGGTTGTTTCAGCCCTTGAATAAGCATGCTCATGTGAATGTACTTCGGTTTCATGCACAACCAGGGGGGAGGTTGTACATCCATACAAACATGGGCCATGTGCTATGGTTGGTGTTCTGGTTGCCAAACGGATTCATGCCATCGGTACACGCGCCGAGCACGATGTTCCTTGCATCACATTCAAAATACCGATAGAAGTTGTTCAACGCTCTCCACTGGCTTCCATCCTTGACGTGTCTCAGCTTCGGATCATCTCCATCGTCGGGCTTCTTCCTCTCCGCGTGCCAGCGCATTAGCTTTGCTTCCTTAGGATCTACAAAATACCTCTGGAGACGGGGAGTGATCGGTAAGTACCATACAACTTTCTGGGGACATTTCTTCCCGGCGTTCTTGTATCGAGAAGCATTGCACACCGGACAGCTTGTTTTTTCCGCGTGCTCCTTCTGATAAATTATGCAATCGTTGATGCATGCATGGTATCTAATGTGTGGCAGATCAAGAGGGCACACGATCTTCTTGGCCTCATTAACACTACTAGGACGTAGATTACCCGCGGGAAGAACATCCTTTAGGTAGTTGAGATGCTCATCGAGGCTAGTGTTGGTCCATTTGTTTTTAGCCTTCGTCTTCAGGAGTTGGAGCGTGAAACTCAAGTCGGTCACCTCAGGATTGCAACCATCATACAATGGAGTGTTCGAGTCTACCACCAGTTGCTCCAGCTTAGCCTCCTCTCTAGAAGCAGCTCTCTTAGTACTCGTCTCCTTGCGAAGCAATGCTTGAACATGAGGGTCCCGCATGATTGAACTTATTACCGACGAACTCTGCTGCATGGAGTCCATGTCGTTCTATCCGTCGCCATGTCCGGCCCCTTCTCCTCCGCCATGTCCGGCCCCTTCTCCGCCACCATGTCCGGCCTCTTCCCCGCCGCCATTATTGATCATCTCTTCTTCTTGCCCCGTGTCATCATTGCCTGCCCCGTCGGCATCCTCAACATCATCATCCTCATCTTCAATTATCCACCGAGTATAGCCATCCATGAAACCAGTCATGAGCACGTGTGCTTCAACACGACCATCGTCATGGGGGACGAGCCAAACTATTCCTTTGCATTTTCGACATGGACATAAAACCTCTGTCCGGTTATTTTCTTTCATGTCCTGCACCGCCGACCGCAACCACCTGTCCACCATCATTCCACTGACCATCCTCAACTCTGCACGGTAATAATAAACAAATTTATTATAAAAATGCATGCATGCATCAAAGTCATACAAAAATTCGGCATGACCTTCCTTAAAAATAGGACATATCTAGATCTAGAGTTTGCCCGGAATTCGCAGAAACGGAAAAAATCGACATTTCGGCAAAACATAGGAAACTCAAAAGCAAAATTTGGCGTCAACTCATGCCACACACACAATTTCCATAAACATATCACACACACGTAAACATATTTCCATTTTGCAAAAGCATGAAATTTTAATCACCTCTATCTCGAGATCGAGCACACGATGGAGATGATGATGTAGGGAGATCAAAAGTGCACAAAGCTCTTCTTGACAAAGATAGATCTAGTTAGGGGGAAAATAGGTCACTTAACTAAATGCTACATCTACCTAGCTACCTAATTTGGGAGGAGACAACTTCAACTAGTGGAGGGGGAAGGAAAAAGAGAAAGGAGATGCATTAATGGAGGTGGTGTAGTTAGGTAGGAGTAATGAAGAGAGAGAAAGGTAGGTAGAAGAGGGAGAGTAATGGGGGAGAAGTGTTGAGGAAGAAGAAGAGTGAGAGTGGGAGGTAGGGGAAAGGAAAGAGAGGAGCGGGAGGGGGGCGGTGGGGAAAAGGTGGTGGGTTGGTGTGGATTAGCAGTAGCGCGGGACGTAAAACACGCTGCTGATAAGAAAGTAGCAGCAGCGCGCTTTCGGCAGAAGCACTACTGCTAACCGGGACAAAAAGTGTGTCCAATTTGAAAATTAGCAGCAGCGACCTCAGAAAAACCAGGCTACTACTACAGCTTTAGCAATAGCGCGGCTAGCGGAACCGCGCTGCTGCTAAATGGAGTTTGGGGGGGCACTATCGGTGTCAAAACCGGCGGATCTCGGGTAGGGGGTCCTCTCGATGGAGGTAAAACCCTACTTCCTGCTTGATTAATATTGAAGATATGAGTAGTACAAGAGTAGATCTACCACGAGATCGTAGAGGCTAAACCCTAGAAGCTAGCCGATGATGGTATGATTGTAATTGTGATCGGCCTTCTAAGGACCACCCTCTCCGGTTTATATAGACACGGAGAGGGCTAGGGTTTACAAGGAGTCGGTTACAAGGAAGGAAATATAATATCCGGATCGCCAAGCTTGTCTTCCATGCAAAGGAGAGTCCCATCTGGACACGAGCCGAAGTCTTGAGTCTTGTATCTTCACACTTCAATAGTCTGGACGATGTATATAGTCCGGCTGTCCGGATACCCCCTAATCCAGGACTCCCTCAGTAGCCCCTGAACCAGGTTTCAATGACGATGAGTCCGGCGCGCAGTCTTGTCTTCGGCATTGCAAGGCGGGTTCCTCCTTCCGAATACTCCAAGGTTATTATCGAACACGTAGACCATGTCCGGATCTGCAAAATGATCTTCACATACTACCGTAGAGAGAATGATACTTCAGCTGACAATTTTCTAGACGACGTGATATGTCATTACGGCCAGGTCATTATTCGAACCGTTCTTCCACAACCAGCCAGAGCGCGTATTGCGAGGCGGTTTCCTTGACACGTCTTGTCAAAGCAAAGATTGTGTCACCTTATCATGGGATTCTCATCAATACGGGTATGGGTAATCCCACCGTGCCATCAATCGTGGCGCTTGGGAAGTAAGCGATTCTCAACAGGCTAGTGGGGAGGCGCACCACTTTTGTGGCCTCTATAAAGGGATAAGAGTTCCCCATTTTTACCCATGCCTTCTTCCTCCTTCGCCCACTCTTGCCCCCTCGAGCTCCAGCGCCCTAGCCCAAGTCTTCTCCGCATAGCTAAACATGTCTGGAGCAGGAGGCAAGTAGGCGGCTTCCACCGTAAAGGAGAAGCACATTGCAAATCTTCGGGCGGCCGGATACTTAGCTGCAGACATAGCGCACCGGCTACCGAACGACAGGAAGGTCACTCCAACTCTGGGACCCCACGAGAGGGTCGTGTTTCTTGCCCACTTCGTCCGTGGACTAGGGTTTCCACTGCACCCCTTCGTCCGCAGGCTCATGTTCTACTGTGGGCTAGATTTCCATGATCTAGCCCCAAACTTTGTCCTCAACATCTCGGTGTTCATCATCCTATGCGAGGCTTTCCTCCGCATCAAGCCTCATTTCGGCTTGTGGCTACAAATCTTCCGCGTGAAGCCGAAGATAGTGAGCGGCCAGCAAGCGGAGTGCGAAGGAGCCATGGTGGGCAAGATGCCCAACGTCACCTGGCTTGACGGCTCCTTTGTGGAGACCGTGAAGGGGTGGAAGTCGGGTGGTTCTACATCACCGAGCCGCGCGACGCCAACTGGGCGGCGGCTCCTGAGTTCCGATCCGGAACCCCCATGCGGCTCACCTCCTGGGAACAGAAGGGCCTGTCCTGGGGCGAATCTACAGAGCTGACCGTACTCATAAACTGCATCAAGGGCATGAAGGACAAGAAAAACAAGCTTGTCAACGTGATCCAGGTCATGCTCATTCGCCGGATTCTGCCATGCCGAAGGAGGGCAATCAATCTGTGGGAGTTCGTCCCATCCGAACACCAGACGCTTCAGAGGCTCTACGGCATGAAGCACAAAAACGCGTGGAAGGCGTTGTTCAAGGCCTCCGAAGTACCTCCTCCCATATCCGAGGACTGTGGGCTCCACGCCGCGCGGCCTCCTAGTCAGGTGAGTTCTCAGGCTGCCACCGGATTCGGTTCTTCCCAATATATTCTTGGGGGAGCCTCAAGTAATTGTGCCTATTTATCCAGGATTATGTGGAGACAGCGGAGTAGATTGACTGTCCGGCTCCGCTACCGAAAAGCCCAGCTAATGCTCTCTTGACGAAGATGCTGGTCCTGGCGCCCTACAAGGGGTCGGGGAAGAAGGCCGATAAGAAGGCCCTGGGGATCCGAAAGGGTCTCCGATGCAAGGTTGCGCCAGAAGCCTCGTCCGAAGACGACGAGGCACACTCCTCCCCCGAAGGGGAAGAAGAAGAAGAAGAAGAAGAGGCCGCCCCATTCGGAAAGGACGAGGGGCCTGAGAGGGCGGACCAGGGGACCAGGAGAGGCCCCCGGCGCAAGGCCTTCGTACCCTCGTCGTCTGATGACGACGAGGCAGATTCCTCCCGTGGAAGCGGGGGGAAACAAGAAGAAACTCCACCTCCCCATATTGGGGGAGAAAAGAGGAAAGCCGCCCCGGAGGGGGAGGCTGGGACGTTTAAGAAGGGAAAGGCGTCCCTTCCGGACTACTCCGCCACCGCCGCCGATAGCGAGGAGGGGTGGCTGCCCAGGAAGAAGCCCCTGGTGCAATCGGAAGTATCCGCACTCTATCGTAATATGCTTCATAGTTTGGTTATAACGCCGAACTTGTATGCAGTCCGGCCAGTGTCCATCCCGAAGCATCGTCTTCGGACGGGTCCTTGAGTGATTCGGCGATGAACTCGCTCCCGACGGTCACTACTCCTCAGCCTGCAGATGACACGAAGGTGTTATCCCAAAGGCTCCCCAAGCAGGAGGAGGTGGCCCTGGAGGCGCCCCAAGGCGGCATTCCAAACATCGGACACGCGGGTTTCAAGATCCCCGCGGATCGTGTCGATGAGAGCCGCAGTAAGCGGGACTCTCAGCCAAACACTGTTCCGGAGCCTTCGATGGTTCCGGACTCAGGCGGGCAGCCCCTCGTTAGGGAGGGAGGGCCGTCTGTGTCGAGGACTTCCGTTGCGCCCGAGGCGCCGGATTGTCTGCTGGAAGCGCTTCGCGGCGCTTCCATAGATGAAGAGCATCGTACTCTTATGAGTGCGGTGATTCAGAAGGTTTCGTCCGCCAAGAGCGGACTAACCGAAGCCTGCACCAGCCTCCTGACAGGCTGTGAGGTAAGTAAAAAAATGTGTGAAAGTACCACCCGATAGGTAGTAGCCCCTAATACTCTGTTTGGTGTTCGTAAGGAAAAACCAAACTGAGGGTCAATTATAATCTGCAGGAGTCTAATAATAAGTTTGAATGTGAATAAGCAGGCTGTGCTGCTTGCCGCTGCGATTCGTACGGCCGAGATCGCCAGACTAAAGCAGGACCTGGAGCAGGCGCAGGGAGAGCTCGACCTCACGAGGAGGCAACTCGAAGAGAGCAAAGGTGAATGATTCCCCTTTTTCTTATAATGAAGGATAGATAAAATTGGTTATTCTAACGACGAAGCGTCGTGATTTGATAATAGAGGCCACCATCGAAGTGGTCTCTTTGAAGAAAGCATTGTCCGAGGCCGAACACAAGGTGGCCTTGGAGCATAAA
Organism: Triticum aestivum; assembly: GCF_018294505.1. Taxonomy (NCBI): domain Eukaryota; kingdom Viridiplantae; phylum Streptophyta; class Magnoliopsida; order Poales; family Poaceae; genus Triticum; species Triticum aestivum. The sequence goes on along the minus strand of NC_057798.1, from coordinate 777,346,543 downwards.
GAGCGCGAAAAGCAAGATGCCCGAGTGGGCGAGGTAAAACAAGAGCTCCAGGAGCTCGGCAGAAAGTTCGAGTTCGTGGAGCAGGAGCTTAAGGCGAAAGTGGCCGAGCTTGCGAAGGCCCTTACAAGTATAAAAGACGCCAAGGCCAAAGCCGAGAAGGCACAACAGGAGATCCAGGAGGCCAAAAAGATAGCGGCGGGTAAGAAATTCTTTATGCAAAGCAAACATGTGGAGGAGGCGTTTCTTTTACTTATCCGAGTCTGGAGCTCTCCAGGGGCATTCGCAGATCTGCCATGCAGCGTATCAGACGCCCCGGAGTTCTACTATGCTCAGGAGGGGAGCTCAACGGAGAAGCTGTTCTGGTCCCAGTATGCCGGGGCCAAACATCCAATGTCTCTGAGTGACCAACTGAAGCAGTTGGTCGAACTCCATAGGGCGTCCGAAGTGGCTATGAAAGATTTCATAGTCTGGATGTGGCATGGTGAGCCCCTGCCCACCAGCAACTTCGGCCTGATCAAGCGGATGGTGAATGCTTGTCCGCGACTGGAAGTCATCAAGCGATCCGTTTGCATTGAGGGTGCCCGCCGGGCCTTTGCCCGTGCGAAGGTGCATGGGGGCAAGCTGGATGCGGAGAAGCTAGTGAAGGACGGGCCCCCGGAGGGCAAGCCGCATTGCTATCCGGAGAAGTATTATGATGGCGTTATGAAAGGTGCTCGCCTCGTGGTCAATGAATGTACCAAGGACATAATTTTTGAATGAATTCACTTCTATCATGTTTGTAATTTAAAGACGAAGTTACTTGCGCTATGTAGCGCTTTTGTTATTTAAAATATTACCTTTTGTGCGGCTGTTTATAAAAATACTAAAAGTAGGCCAGTCGTCGGCTTCCTCCCCCACGTAACTAGTACTGGGGTGTTCGTGGAAAACCCGGACACTCTTTATCCAAATTTTTGGTCCCATAAGGAGGTGTCCGGCGCAGCGAACAAGGCAATCGGACTATTCGGCTTTATAACCTTCACTTAGCCATAGAAGTCTACAATTTTAAATTTTGGCGAAGCCCCTAGAATCTGGAAGGCTGAATTGGGGCGCTATACACACCTAGATCGGACAAAGCCGAATTATCGCCTAAAGCGGAAAAATCTTTAAGGATTTTAAGACCTCTCGAACAGCGGCCAGCTCTCGCCACATCATGCCGGTCAGTTTTCGGCTTTCTCTACTGAGGTGCTCATCCGGAAGAACCGGGACACAATCGCAGTAGTTCTCCCTGCGCTACCTTAGCCGATATAACGGAACATAAGGAACCAAAACAAGGGAGTCGGGCTATCCCAACTGTAGACCCAAGACATGATTCAGAGCTGATGCATATAATGCTATAAGTTCGGGGTGCCACACTGTTGAAAGTGTTCGGACTTGTCTTGCCGTATTATGGGGCGCCATAAGAAGCCCCTGGCAAACTCAACGTACCAAAGTGTACGGATGCAATATCAAATGGACATTTGTAAGAAAAAAATGCTCAAATAAAATAATAAGCTGACGCTATATATGATCTCCCATTGATGAATAATACGTTTAAGCGTATGTTTACAATGAACGCATTAAGCGGAGATAAATAGCATTATTTGACATACCCTATTCGGGGGCAGGCTACATACAGATAGATAAAGCAGGTATAACGATCATAAATAGATTCCACATGGGTATTTCCTTCTGTGCGTAAAGCATGTTGCCTCCTTAGTTTTCTCTCCTATGTAAGTCCGACAATCCGGCTCTTCTGGAGAAGCTGCACTAAAGCAATGTCCTGAAAGGTAAAAGAAAAGGTTATGAAGGTATGAGGCAGTGATACCGCGCTGTTGACTAAGCCACTGCTTCGCCTCCGCCTGTGCCCATGGTATTTTGAGTGCGTGTACACGCGGCACGAATGCTGCCTTGATGGGATTTGAGCGGAGGCCGGACTGCTAGTCGCGCTCTTGGCGTGCATGTTGATCCTGTTGCGGGGTGCTCCGAACTCGCTTGACGGTGCTTGAGGTTGTCGCCGCCAGATTGGAGGTTTGCTGGAGGAGGCCGCATTGTACTTCTGCCGCGAGGGCTGCAGTGTGCTCTTCTGTACGGAGAGAGCGGTCCATGTTTCCGTTGACTGTTATGACCCCGCGTGGGCCTGGCATCTTGAGCTTGAGGTATGCATAGTGTGGTACCGCATTGAATCTAGCAAAAGCGGTTCGTCCGAGCAGTGCATGGTAACCACTGCGGAAAGGGATGATATCGAAGATTAACTCCTCACTTCGGAAGTTATCCAGAGATCCGAAGACCACTTCCAATGTTATAGAGCCCGTACAGCGGGCCTCTACTCCAGGAATTGCACCTTTAAAGGTGGTTTTGGTAGGCTTAATCCTTGAACGGTCGATGCCCATTTTGCGCACTGTGTCCTGATAAAGCAGGTTCAGGCTGCTGCCTCCGTCCATAAGGACTCTTGTGAGGTGAAATCCGTCTATGATTGGGTCTAGAACCAATACGGCTGAGCTGCCGTGACGGATGCTAGTAGGGTGATCCCTATGATCCAAGGTGATCGGGCAAGCTGACCATGGGTTCAATTTGGGGACGATTGGCTCCATCCCGTAGACGTCCCGTAGTGCTCGCTTCCGTTCCCGCTTGGGGATGTGATTGGCATTGATCATGTTGACCGTTTTCACCTGGGGGGGGGGGGGGAATTTCTTCTGTCCCCCCGTGTTCGGATGCCGAGGCTCGTCGTCATCGTCGTTGTGCAGCCCCTTGTCCTTGTTTTCGGCATTTATTTTGCTGGCCTGTTTAAATACCCAGCAGTGTCTATTGGTGTGGTTGGCTGGCTTGTCCGGGGTGCCATGAATTTGGCACGGGCGCTCTAGTATACGGTCTAGACTGGACGGTCCTTGATTGTTTCTTTTGAATGGCTTCTTCCGCTGACCGGATTTGGATTCGCTGAATCCAGCATTGACTGCTGTGTCTTCGGTGTTGTCGCCGTTATTCCGCCGCTTGTGTCTGTTGCGCCATAGCTTGCCATTATTGTCACGAACATCTGACGTGCCAGAATGTGGCGTAGTGCTGCTGCGAGCCAACCAGCTATCCTCGCCCGCACAAAAGCGGGTCATTAGTGTCGTCAGAGCTGCCATGGACTTGGGTTTCTCCTGGCCGAGGTGTCGGGCGAGCCACTCCTCGTGGATATTATGCTTGAAGGCCGCCAGGGCTTCGGCGTCCGGACAGTCAACTATTTGGTTCTTTTTAGTTAGGAACCGTGTCCAGAATTTCCTGGCTGATTCTCCGGGCTGTTGAGTGATGTGGCTCAGGTCATCGGCGTCCGGAGGTCGCACATATGTGCCTTGGAAGTTGTCAAGGAATGTGTCTTCCAGGTTTTCCCAACTGCCAATGGAATTTGCTGGTAGGCTGTTAAGCTAGTGCCGGGCGGGTCCTTTGAGCTTGAGGGGAAGATACTTGATGGCATGTAGATCATCTCCACGGGCCATGTGGATGTGGAGAAGGAAGTCTTCAATCCATACCGCGGGGTCTGTTGTGACATCGTATGATTCGATGTTTACGGGTTTGAACCCTTCTAGGAATTCATGATCCATAACTTCATCAGTGAAGCAGAGGGGGTGTGCGGCGCCTCTGTGCCGGGCTATGTCACGACGCAGTCCGGTCAAATCTGGCTAGTTGTGTTCAGGCCGGCCGGATTTACTGTTAGTGTATCCGGTGTGACGATCATCGTCATGTGCTGCAGCGCGCCCCCGTGATCCGTAGATCGATCTTGGTTGCCCTGCGGTGCTATCCAATCTATCATGCAGGTCTTGAGTATTGCCCCGGGCCGTAGTAAACTGGCGCGGGGGTGCAAGCTGGCATTCGGGCTGATATGTCATTTTTTCCCGACCTCGAGGCGGCCGGTCAGCCATGTGGCGCTCGAGTCCATATTCCTCGGCTGCCAGGACTTCTGTCCATTTGTCTGTGAGCAGATCTTGATCAGCTTGAAGTTGTTGCTGCTTCTTTTTCAGGCTTCTCGCAGTGGCAATAAGTCGGCGCTTGAAGAGCTCCTGCTCTGCGGGGTCCTCGGGCACGCCGAACTCGTTGTCGCTGAGGCTAATCTCGTCTTCGGAGGGAGGCATGTAGTTGTCCTCCTCCGGATACCCGTCCGTCGCCTCTTCATCTGGGCTGTCCTGCCCATCTTCCTGATCGGCCTGCTCGAAAGCGGGCTGATCGGGGTTGTATTCATCTTCGGCACCGTCCGGATTGTTTTAGTCTCCGGTGCCGGTATTGCCTTGGCGGGGCTTGGAGCAGCGCTGGCGATGCCCATGTTTGGCTTACTTCTTGGCGGGGTTATCCTCCATTGCCTCATCGCCATTTGTTTCTTTCGGAGTGTCCACCATGTATATATTGTATGAAGAGGTGGCTGTCCACCGCCCTGTGGGCGGTGGTTCCTGTGTGTCTCCTGCATCGTCGTCCATGTCGTCGATGTCTTCGGAGTCGAAGTCAAGCACGTCGGTTAAATCATCGACCGTGGCAATGAAGTGGGTGGTGGGTGGGCAACGAATTCCTTCGTCGCCTGCTTCCCACTCAGGCCGGACATAGTTCATCCCAGAGCCTCCTGACAAAGAGAGAGACTTTAATGAGTTCAGCATTTCGCCAAAGGGCGAGTGCTGAAAGATGTCCGCAGCGGTAAACTCCATTACCGGAGCCCAACCTTGGTTGGTTGGCTCGAGGGTGTGCGGACCGGAACTAACAACCGGACACGAGTCCGGGGGCCCGGGGTTACAGGCCTCCACAGAGGTGAGACCTGTGTTCGGCTCCACCACTAATGAGTATGCGGACTGCGGGGCAGGGTCCACCCCTCCGTCCTTAGGCAACACGATCTGCTCCGGATTTAGATCCGGGGCTACTGCAGGGATGATATCCCGAACATTGTCCGACAGCAGGTCTAGGCCGTGCTCGTCGTGACTGTCCGGCGCTCCTAGCACAGGCTTGAATCCGTCGAAGATCAAGTCTCCGCGAATATCCGCCGTATAGTTCAAGTTTTCGAACCTGACCTAGTGGCCAGGGGCATAGCTGTCGATCTACTCCAGATGACCAAGCGAATGGCCCACAGTACGAAGCCGCCGAACACAAAGATCTGTCCGGGGAGAAAAGTCTCGCCCTGGACGGTGTTGTTGGCGATCGAAGACGCCATCAAGCCTCAACGCGACGACACAGAGGAACTCTCAATGAAAGCACCAATGTCGGTGTCAAAACCGGCGGATCTCGAGTATGGGGTCCCGACCTGTGCATCTTAGGATGATGGTAACAGGAAGCAAGGGACACAATGTTTACCCAGGTTCGGGCCCTCTCGATGGAGGTAAAACCCTACTTCCTGCTTGATTAATATTGAAGATATGAGTAGTACAAGAGTAGATCTACCACGAGATCGTAGAGGCTAAACCCTAGAAGCTAGCCTATGATGGTATGATTGTAATTGTGATCGGCCTTCAAAGGACCATCCTCTCCGGTTTATATAGACACCGGAGAGGGCTAGGGTTTACACGGAGTCGGTTACAAGGAAGGAAATATAATATCAGGATCCCCAAGCTTGTCTTCCACACAAATGAGAGTCCCATCCGGACACGGGCCGAAGTCTTGAGTCTTGTATCTTCACGCTTCAATAGTCCGGACGATGTATATAGTCCGGCTGTCCGGATACCCCCTAATCCAGGACTCCTTCAGGCACTGTCGGTCGATATTTGTAGCAGCGTGGGTTACATAGAGCGCGCTACTTCTAAACAGTTGTCAGTAGCGGGTTTTCCACACCCGCGCTACTACTATTTAGCAGCAGTGCTCCTTTTTGAGCCGCGTTGCTGCTAAGATTCTGTGTATAGGGTTTTCCCTAGTACTGTATATCTCATCAAAATATCGAACGATTACCAAATTCACATGACTACTAATAGCAAGACTTCCCCCATATCCTCAGGAACAAACGTAACTACTTACAAAGCATATTCATGTTCATAATCAGAGGAGTAATAATATGCATAAAGGATGTGAACATATGATCTTCCACCAAGTAAACCAATTAGCATCAACTACAAGGAGTAATGAACACTACTAGCAACCCACAGGTACCAATTTGTGGTTTTGATACAAGATTGGATACAAGAGATGAACTAGGGTTTTGAGAGGAGATGGTGCTGGTGAAGATGTTGATGGAGATTGACCCCCTCTCGATGAGAGGATCATTGGTGATGATGTTGGTGATGATTTCCCCCTCCCGGAGGGAAGTGTCCCCGGCAGAACAGCTTCGCCAGAGCCCTAGATTGATTCCGCCAAGGTTCCGCCTCGTGGCGGCGGAGTTTCGTCCCGTAAGCTTGCCCACAATTTTTTCCAGGCTAAAAGTGATGATATAGCAGAAGATGGACGCCGGAGGCCCACCAGGGGGCCCAGGTGATAGGGGGCACCTTATAGGGGGGGCGCCCCCCTGTCTCCTGGACAGGGTGTGGGCCCCTTGGCCTATTTCTTTCGCTCAGAAATTCTTAATAATTCCAAAAGGTTGTTTCGTGGAGTTTCAGGACTTTTGGAGCTGTGTAGAATAGGTTCCCAATGTTTGCTCCTTCTCCAGCCAGAATTCCAACTGCCGGCATTCCCCCTCTTCATGGTAAACCTTGTAAAATAAGAGAGAATAGCCATAACTAATGATATATAAAGTGTAGTAACAGCCCATAATGCAATAAATATTGATATAAAAGCATGATGCAAAATGGATGTATCAACTCCCCCAAGCTTAGACCTCGCTTGTCCTCAAGCGGAAGCCGAAATCGAAAAATATGTCCACATGTTTACAGATAGAGGTGTCGATAAAAATAAAATACGGACATGAGGGCATCATGATCATTCTAATAACAGCAACATATATAGATCTTGTCATATGATTTCCTATGCTCAAGTAACAAGCAATTCACAATGTCAAGTATGGTTCAAAAACTTCATTGGAAAGTAACAAACTATAATCTCAGTCATTGAAGCAATTGCAATTTATCGTAACATCAGAAAGAGTCAATAAAAGAGCTTTCCAGCAAGCTCACATACTCAACTATCTCGTAGTCTTCTACAATTGCTAACACTCACGCAATACTTGTGGTTATAGAGTTTCAGCCGGACACTGAGAAAGATAGGGACTTATTGTGTTGCCTCCCAACGTATTCACCTTTAGGTGATGTCAACAATAATAGCCCATGCTAACTTACATCCAATTGGATATATATATCATGATCTTTCAAACACGAGGAGCTTGCCAAAGGATAAAATGAAAAAGGGAAAGGTGAGGATCATCTTGACTCAAGCATAAAGTAAAAACATAAAGTAAAAGATAGGCCCTTTGCAGAGGGGGGCATAGGTTGTCATGCGTGTTTAGGGTTGATGCATAAAATCTTAATGCAAAAGAACATCACTTTATATTGCCCCTTGTGTGTGGACCTTTATTATGCAGTCCGTCGCTTTTATTACTTCCACAACAAGTTCGTACAAAGCTTATTTTCTCCGCACTAATAAGTCATACATAATTAGAGAGCAATTTTTATTGCTTGCACCGATGACAACTTACTTGAAGGATCTTACTCAATCCATAGGTAGGTATGGTGGACTCTCATGGCAAAACTGGGTTTAAGGGTAATTGGAAGCACAAGTAGTATCTCTACTTGGTGCAAGGAATTTGTCTAGCATGAGGGGGAAAGGCAAGCTCAACATGTTTGGAAGGTCAATGACAATATACTTTAACTGAGATGTCGGAAAACATAAACCATTACATTGTCTTCCTTGTCCAACATCAACTCTTTTAGCATGTCACACTTAATGAGTGCTTCACAATCATAAAAGATGTCCAAGATAATATATTTATATTTGAACCCCTCTTTCCTTATCACTTCCTATTAATTGCAACGATGACCAAGGCTACGTTCATCAACTCCCAACAATTTTTATGCCTCATACTTTCTATGTGTGAAGTTATCACTATCCATAAGATCAATATGAACTATTTTATTCTTTCTACTTTCTCAAGATCATAGCACATAGCAAAGCCCTTGACTCAACACTAATCTTTATTATAAATAGCTAACGGACTCGATTACATAAAGAGATCACAAAGCAAAACTCAAACTACTTGATATCAAAACTTCTAGATCAAGATACTACTAAAAGGATCGAACTAAATAAAGCGGTAAAGATAGGAGTGTGATGGTGATACGATATTGGGGCACCTCCCCCAAGCTTGGCAGTTGCCAAGAGGAGTGCCCATACCCATGTGATTATTTCCTCGGAGGTGGTGAAGTAGGAGTTGTTGATGATATAGGCTTGTCATTCGTCTTCCAAGGCATAGGCTCTCCATCATAAAAGGATGATCGAGTCTTCGGGATCCTTAAATCTGCAGCCAAACTCATTAGCTTGAATCTATATTCATACTCACAGTTCTGGTTTTGTAGGTCATAGATCTGGGCTTGGAGGTGCTCGATTTTCTCTTGAAGCTTGAAGATGGTCTCCCCAATGACTTTAGCATCTAGCTTGTGGTTGTTGGTGAACTCCGTGATCATCATCTGGTTGGTGTTGAGTCCATGCTCCACCATCCCTTGACACTTGAAAACTTCCTGCTCCACGGCTTCGAGTTGTGTCTCCACGCTCCCAGTACGCCTTGGTCCCTCCACATCACTGATGTGCAGCACCCCCTCATGCATCTCAATGGTTTGAGGGTGTTGCAGTACCTCCGCGAGATAGGGGTTGATAACCCTCTCGAAAAACTTGTCCTTGGGAGTGCTTGGAGATGCCATGATGTTCTAGATCTGAAACAGAAACGGCTCGAAACGAAAACAGAGGATATTTGCGTGATACGGTGGTCAAAACCTTCGGGAGTATATATGATGAATTTTTACCGACCAAAATACGTAACATACAAGAAAACGGAGTCCGGGAAGCACACGAGGTGCTCACGAGACACGGGGAGCGCCCTACAGGGAGGGGCCTCCACTCTCGTGGGAGCCTCGTGTCCCTTTCGGCCTACTTCTTTCTTCCTACAATTCTTAAATATTCCAAAACTGATAAAAATTGTCATTGCAGTTGTTTTGGAGTCGGTTTACTTATCGTACCACATACCTATGCATTTTCAGAGTCTGGAACGTTCTGGAAAGTCTCCCTTACGTATTCCTCAGGGGTTACGGTTTCAATAATATTAGTTTCAACATTGATAGGATTACCTGAAATATAGTGTTTAATTCTTTGACCGTTTACCACCCTCGGATTTGTGCCTTCGAAGTTGTTGATTTTTATGGCACCAGAACGATACACCTCCTCGATAATGTAGGGACCTTCCCATTTTGAGAGAAGTTTTCCTGCAAAAAATCTTAAATGAGAGTTGAATAATAACACATAATCTCCTACGTTAAACTCACGCTTTTGTATCCTCTTATCATGCCAGCATTTGACTTTTTCTTTGAAAAGCTTGGCATTCTCATAGGATTGGGTTCTCCATTCATCAAGTGAGCTAATATCAAATAACCTCGTCTCACCGGCAAGCTTAAAGTCATAATTGAGCTCTTTAATAGCCCAATATGCTTTATGTTCAAGTTCAAGAGGTAAATGACACGCTTTTCCATAAACCATCTTATAAGGAGACATGCCCATAGGATTTTTGTATGCAGTTCTATAGGCCCATAATGCATCGTCAAGTTTTTTGGACCAATTCTTTCTAGATCTATTCACAGTCTTTTGCAAAATTAATTTGAGCTCTCTATTGCTCAACTCTACTTGACCACTAGACCGCGGATGATAAGGAGATGCTATTCTATGATTGACATCATACTTAGCAAGCATCTTACGGAAAGCACCATGAATGAAATGTGAACCACCAATAGTCATAAGATATCTAGGGACTCCAAACCTCGGAAAAATAACTTCTTTAAGCATTTTAATAGAAGTTTTATGATCAGCACTACTAGTTGGAATAGCTTCTACCCACTTAGTAACGTAATCAACAACAACTAAAATATGTGTATAACCATTAGAGGCAGGAAAAGCTCCCATATAATCAAAGCCCCAAACATCAAACGGTTCAATAACAAGAGAATAATTCATAGGCATTTCTTGGCGTCTACTAATGTTACCTATTCTTTGACATTCATCACACGATAAGACAAACTTATGAGCATCTTTGAAGAGAGTAGGCCAATAAAAACCAGATTTTAGTACCTTGTGTGCAGTTCTATCTCCAGCGTGGTGTCCTCCATAAGATTCAGAGTGACACTTGCGTAGGATCTGTTCCTGTTCAAACGTCTAATAACACCATCTACTCCTTCTTTATAAAGGTGTGGATCATCCCATAAGTAATGTCTTAAATCATAAAAGAACTTTTTCTTTTGCTGGTATGTGAAACTAGGCGGTAAATATTTAGCAACAATGTAATTAGCATAATCAGCATACCAAGGAGCAGTACGATAAGCATTGACAACCGCTAATTGTTCATCAGGTAAGCTATCATTAATAGGTAGTGGGTCATCAAGAACATTCTCTAACCTAGATAAGTTATCTGCAACGGGGTTCTCAGCTCCCTTTTTATCAATAATATGCAAGTCAAATTCTTGGAGCAAGAGAACCCATCTAATCAGTCTAGGCTTAGCATCTTCCTTTTCCATAAGATATTTAATAGCAGCATGATCAGTGTGAATAGTAACTTTGGAATCAACAATATAAGGTCTAAACTTATCACATGCAAACACAACTGCTAAGAACTCTTTTTCAGTAGTAGCATAATTTCTCTGGGCAGTATCAAGAGTCTTACTAGCATACTTGATAACATTCAATTTCTTATCAACTCTTTGCCCTAAAACAGCACCTACAGCATAAGCACTAGCATTGCACATAATTTCAAAAGGTAAATTCTAATCAGGTGGCTGAACAATAGGTGAAGTGATCAAAGCTTTCTTAAGCACTTCAAATGCTTCTACACAATCATCATCAAAGACAAAAGGAATATCTTTTTGCAATAAATTAGTCAGAGGCCTAGAGATTTTAGAAAAGTCCTTAATGAACCTCCTATAAAAGCCGGCATGACCAAGGAAACTTCTTATACCTTTTATGTCCTTGGGACATGGCATCTTTTCAATAGCATCAACTTTGGCTTTATCAACTTCAATACCTCTCTCAGAGATCTTGTGCCCCAAGACAATGCCTTCATTAACCATAAAGTGACACTTTTTCCAATTCACGACGAGACTAGTGTCTTCGCATCTCTGCAAAACTCGATCAAGGTTGCTCAAACAATCATCAAAAGAGGATCCATAGACGGAGAAGTCATCCATGAATACCTCACAAATCTTTTCACAAAAATCTGAGAATATAGCCATCATGCATCTTTGAAAGGTAGCAGGTGCATTACATAAACCAAAAGGCATACGTCTATAAGCAAAAGTACCTTCGCTGACACAGGTATCTGAGAGAAACAAGAATAACCATCTAGAAAGAAAAAATGTGTGTGTTTGGATAGCCTTTCTAGAATTTGATCAATAAAAGGTAAAGGATAATGATCTTTCTTAGTAGCTTTATTTAACTTACAGAAATCAATTACCATCCTGTAACCTGTAATAATTCTTTGCGGGATCAATTCATCTTTATCATTGGGAACGATGGTAATACCTCCCTTTTTAGGGACACAATGGATAGGGCTTACCCATTCACTATCAGTAACGGGATAAATAATACCTGCCTCAAGGAGCTTTAGTATCTCCTTTCTTACCACTTCCTTCATCTTGGGATTTAGTCGTCTTTGAGGATCCCTAACTGGTTTGGCATCTTTCTCCACTGAAATCTTGCGTTGACATAATGTAGGACTAATACCCTTAAGATCATCCAGAGTATATCCAATAGCTGCTCGGTGCTTCTTCAGAGTTTTCAATAATATTTCTTCTTCTTTCTCTGAAAGGTTAGCACTAATAATAACAGGATATATTTCTTTTTCATCAAGATAATCATACTTAAGATTATCAGGTAATGGTTTGAGTTCAAACACGGGATCACCCTTGGGTGGAGGGGGATCCCCAAGAATTTCAACGGGAAGGTTATGTTTCAGCATAGGTTCCTGTTTAGGGAACACTTCATCTATTTCTTCCCTTTCCTTCATAAACATATCGTTTTCATGGTCTAGAAAATATTGTTCCCTTTCACGACCAATGGAAGCAAGACCAATAATCTCATCCTTACTATGTGGTTCCCTTTCACGAGGTTGTCTACTAAACTTACCAAAATTAAACTCATGAGACATACCATCTATGCCAACAGTGACAATATTCTTTTCACAATTAATCTTAGCACTAGTAGTATTCAAGAAGGGTCTACCAAAAATAATGGGACAAAAATCATCTTGTGGGGAACCAAGAACAAGAAAATCAGCAGGGTATTTAACCTTCCCACACAAAACTTCAACATCTCTAACAATCCCAATAGGTTTAATGGTGTCCCTATTAGCAAGCTTAATAGTAACATCAATGTCTTCTAATTCAACGGGTGCAATGTCGTGCATAATTTCTTTATAAAGATCATAAGGTATCGCACTAGCACTAGCACCCATATCACATAAGCCATGATAACAATGATCTCCTATTTTAACAGAAATAACTGGCATGCCTACAACAGGTCTACGTGTCTTAGTATCAGGTCTAGCAATATTAGCAGTCTCACCCAAGAAAGAAATAACATGCCCATCTAAGTCCTCATCCAAGAGATCTTTAACCATAGCCATACTGGTTTCAACATTAATTTGCTCAAGAGGTGTATAAGTCCTAGTATTACTCTTACGAACAACAGTCGAAGCTTTAGCATGATCCTTTATCCTAACAGGAAAAGGAGGCTTTTCAACATAAGAAGTAGGAACAATAGGATCACTATAGGTAATAGTCTTTTCTTCGATTGTAATATGTGCAACTACTTTCACTTCAACATGAGGATTATATTTAAACCACTTCTCTTTAGGGAGATCAATGTGAGTAGCAAAAGATTCACAAAAACTATCTACTATCTCAGAGTCAAGTCCATACTTAGCGCTAAATCCACGAAAAGCATCGGTATCCATAAAAGATTTAACACAATCGAACTTAGGTGTCATACCTGACTCCTTACCATCGTTGAAACCCCAATCTTCAGAGTTGCGCTTAATTCTTTCCAATAAGTCCCATTTGAAATCAATAGTCTTCAGCATATAAGAACCAGCACAGGAAGTATCGAGCAGGTTGAGATTATCAAGAGAAAGCCGAGCATAAAAATTCTGAATGATCATTTCCCGAGAGAACTCATGATTGGGGCATGAATATAACATTGACTTAAGCCTCCCCCAAGCTTGAGCGATGCTTTCTCCTTCGCGAGGCCAGAAATTATATATGTAATTACGATCACGATGAACAAGATGCATAGGATAGAACTTCTGGTGGAATTCCAACTTCAATCGCTTATAATTCCAAGATCTCGTATCATCACATAGCCTATACCATGTCAATGCATCTCCCTTCAAAGATAAAGGGAAGACCTTCCTTTTGACAACATCATCGGGAATACCTGCAAGCTTAAATAATCCACAAACTTCATCCACAAAGATAAGGTGTAAATCGGGATGCAATGTTCCATCTCCTGCAAATGGATTAGCTAGCAGTTTCTCTATCATACCCAAAAGAATCTCAAAGTAAATATTTTCATAAAGTTCAGTAGGTTGAGGAGCAACTCTTTGCTCTTCTGTTTGGGGTGAAGATACCCCAACAAGCCCCTCAACGGATTAGTTTCCATAGTGACAAGTAAAAGAAAATTTCAGCACACTATATAAATGTTTCCTTACCAAGTTACACTCACCAAAAGCACTACACTCCCCGGCAACGTCGCCAGAAAAGAGTCTTGATGACCCACAAGTGTAGGGGATCTATCGTAGTCCTTTCGATAAGTAAGAGTGTCGAACCCAATGAGGAGCAGAAGGAAATGATAAGCGGTTTTCAGTAAGGTTTTCTCTGCAAGCACTGAAATTGTAGGTAATAGATAGTTTTGTGATAAGATAAATAGTAATGAGCAACAAGTAAATAAAGTAAATAAAGTGCAGCAAGGTGGCCCAATCCTTTATGTAGCAAAGGATAAGCCTGGACAATTTCTAATAATAATAAAGGAGCTCCCGAGGACACATTGGGAATTATCATCGAGCTAGTTTTCATCACGTTCATATGATTCGGGTTCGGTACTTTGATAATTTGATATGTGGGTGGACCGGAACTTGGGTACTGCCCTAACTTGGACAAGCATCCCACTTATGATTAACCCCTATTGCAAGCATCCGCAACTACAAAAGAAGTATTAAGGTAAACCTAACCACAGCATTAGACATATGGATCCATATCAGCCCCTAACAAAGCAACGCATAAACTAGAGTTTAAGCTTCTGTCACTCTAGCAACCCATCATCTACTTATTACTTCCCCATGCCTTCCTCTAGGCCCAAATAATGGTGAAGTGTCATGTAGTCGACGTTCACTTAACACCACTAGAGGAAAAGACAACACATCTCATCAAAATATCGAACGAATACCAAATTCACATGACTACTAATAGCAAGACTTCACCCATGTCCACAGGAACAAACATAACTACTCACAAAGCATATTCATGTTCATATTTAGAGGAGTAATAATATGCATAAAGGATCTGAACATATGATCTTCCACCAAGTAAACTAATTAGCATCAACTACAAGGAGTAATCAACACTACTAGCAACCCACAGGTACCAATTTGTGGTTTTGATACAAGATTGGATACAAGAGATGAACTAGGGTTTTGAGAGGAGATGGTGCTAGTGAAGATGTTGATGGAGATTGACCCCCTCTCGATGAGAGGATCGTTGGTGATGACGTTGGTGATGATTTCCCCCTCTCGGAGGGAAGTGTTCCCGGCAGAACAGCTCCGCCAGAGCCCTAGATTGATTCCGCCAAGGTTCCGCCTCGTGGCAGCGGAGTTTCGTTCCGTAAGCTTGCCCACGATTTTTTCCAGGGTAAAAGTGATGATATAGCAGAAGATAGACGCCGGAGGCCCACCAGGGGGCCCAGGAGATAGGGGGCGCCCTATAGGGGGCGCCCCCTGTCTCCTGGACAGGGTGTGGGCCCCCTGGCCTATTTCTTTCGCTCAGAAATTCTTAATAATTCCAAAAGGTTGTTTCGTGGAGTTTCAGGACTTTTGGAGCTGTGCAGAATAGGTTCCCAATGTTTGCTCCTTTTCCAGACAGAATTCCAGCTGTCGGCATTCCCCCTCTTCATGGTAAACCTTGTAAAATAAGAGAGAATGGCCATAAGTAATGAGATCTAAAGTGTAGTAACAACCCATAATGCAATAAATATTGATATAAAAGCATGATGCAAAATGGATGTATCATTGTATCGCAGGCGTAGTGTCGTCGTGCTGATGTGAACCTTTGTAACATCATACCTTTGTATTATTATTCTTGTAATAAGAGCTGATTTGTTCTATGTCAAGCAGTGTCGTATTCCAGAAGACTTCATCTCGATCTCTGGGCTGGAATACGGGGCGTTCTGGTTTCTCTGAGCCGGGGTGCCAAAAGAAATACTTGTGTAGGGTTTGTGAGTCCCGTAGCATGCACGTATGGTGAACCATTATGTAATGAAGTTGGAGCATGGAGTATTTTTTGATTGTCATCCTTTGTGTGGAGGTTAGGATCGCGTGATGGTTAACTCCTACCAACCCTTCCCCTAGGAGCATGCGCGTAGTGCTTGGTTTCGATGACTAATAGATTTTTGCAATAAGTATGTGAGTTCTTTATGACTAATGTTGAGTCCATGGATTATACGCACTCTCACCCTTCCACCCTTGCTAGCCTCTCTTGTACCGTGCAACTTTTGCCGGTACCTTAGACCCACCATATACCTTCCTCAAAACAACCACCATACCTACCTATTATGTCATTTCCATAGCCATTCTGGGATATATTGCCATGCAACTTTCCACCATTCCATTTATTATGACACGTTTCTTCATTATCATATTGCTTTGCATGATCATGTAGTTGACATCGTATTTGTGGAAAAGCCACCTTTCATAATTCTTTCATACATGTCACTCTTGATTCATTTCACATCCCGGTACACCGCCGGAGGCATTCACATAGAGTCATGTTTTTGTTCTAACTATCAAGTTGTAATTTTTCAAGTTGTAAGTAAATAGAAGTGTGATGATCATCATTATTAGAGCATTGTCCCATGTGAGGAAATAAAAAAAAAAGAGGCCAAATAAAAAATGAGAAAGGTCCAAACAAAAAAAAGAGAAAAAGAGAGAAGGGACAATGTTACTATCTTTTTCCACTCTTGTGCTTCAAAGTAGCAGCATGATCTTCAGGATAGAGAGTTTCCTATTTTGTCACTTTCATATACTAGTGGGAATTTTTCATTATAGAACTTGGCTTGTATATTCCAATGATGGGCTTCCTCAAATCGCCCTAGGTCTTCATGAGCAAGCAAGTTGGATGCACACCCACTTAGTTTGTTTTTGAGCTTTCATACACTTATAGCTCTAGTGCATCCCTTGCATGAAAATCCCTACTCACTCACATTGATATCTATTGATGGGCATCACCATAGCCCATTGATACGCCTAGTTGATGTGAGACTATCTCCCTCCTTTTGTCTTCTCCACAACCACCATACTATTCCACCTATAGTGCTTGTAAGTATGCTTTATGTATTGTTGTTTTTATGTCAATATTAAACTTTTGTTTTGAATCTTTTGGATCTGAACATTCATGCCACAATAAAGAGAATTACATGGATAAACATGTTAGGTAGCATTCCACATCACAAATTTTGTTTTTGTCATTTACCTACTCAAGGACGAGTAGGAATTAAGCTTGGGGATGCTTGATACGTCTCCAACGTATCTATAATTTTTTATTGTTCCATGCTATTATATTATCTGTTTTGAATGTTTTATATGCATTAATATGATATTTTATATTATTTTTGGGACTAACCTATTAACCTAGAGCCCAGTGCCAGTTTTTGTTTTTTTTTGCCTGTTTTAGAGTTTCGCAGAAAAGGAATACCAAACGGAGTCCAAAAATAAAACTTTCATGATGATCTTCTTGGACCAGAAGCAAACTAGGAGACTTGGAGATGAAGTCGGAGGAGCCTCGAGGCAGCCACAAGGGTGGAGGGCGCGCCCTGGGGGGTAGGGCGTGCCCCATGCCTTGTGGGGCCCTCGTGGGTCTCCTGGCATAATTCTTTCGCCCATATATACTCTTATACCCCAAAACCATCAGAGAGAGCCATGAAAACACTTCTCCACCGCCGCAACCTTCTGTACCCGTGAGATCCCATCCAGTGGCCTTTTCCAGCGTCCTGCCAGAGGGGGATTCGATCACGGAGGGCTTCTACATCAACACCATTGCCCTTCCGATGAAGCGTGAGTAGTTTACCACAGACCTACGGGTCCATAGCTAGTAGCTAGATGGCTTCTTCTCTCTCTCTTTGATTCTCAATGCCATGTTATCCTCGATGTTCTTGGAGATCTATTCGATGTAATACTCTTTTGCGGTGTATTTGCCGAGATCCAATGAATTGTTGATTTATGATCAGATTATCTATGAATATTATTTGAATCTTCTCTGAATTCTTATATGCATGATTTGATATCTTTGCAAGTATCTTCGAATTATCGGTTTAGTTTGGCCTACTAGATTGGTTTTTCTTGCAATGGGAGAAGTGCTTAGCTTTGGGTTCAATCTTGCGGTGTCCTTTCCCACTGACAGTAGGGGCAGCAAGGCACGCATTGTATTGTTGCCATCGAGGTTAAAAAGATGTGGTTTTCATCATATTGCTTGAGTTAAATCCTCTACATCATATCACCTTACTTAATGCGTTACTCCGTTCTTTATGAACTTAATACTCTAGATGCATGCTGTATAGCGGTCTATGTGTGGAGTAATAGTAGTTGATGCAGAATCATTTCAGTCTACTTGACACAGACGTGTTGCCTATATTCATGATCATTGCCTTAGATATCGTCATAATTATGCACTCTTCTATTAATTGCTCGGCAGTAATTTTTTCACCCTCCGTATTAGTTGCTATCTTGAGAGAAGCCACTAGTGAAACCTGTGGCCCCCGGGTCTCTTTTCCATCATATTAAGTCTCTTTTCCATCATACAAGTCCTCTTTTTCATCATATTAGTTTCCGATCTACTATTTTGCAATCTTTTACTTTCCGATCTATAAACCAAAAATAACAAAAATATTTACTTTAACGTTTATCTATCTCTACCAAATCTATCTTTTGCAAGTAACTGTGAAGGGATTGACAACCCTTTATCGCATTGGGTGCAAGTTTGTTTGATTTTTTGTGCAGGTATTCGGTGACTTGTGTGTTGTCTCCTACTGGATTGATACATTGGTTCTCAAACTAAGGGAAATACTTACTCTACTTTGTTGCATCACCCTTTCCTCTTCAAGGGAAAAACCAATGCTAGCTCAAGAGGTAGTAGCGTGCGAGGGGATTGCACGCCTCGGGCAGCGCGGGAGACGGACGTGATGTCTCATAACTCCCCCCACTCTCCTGTCACCGCCACACCCGCACTGTTCCCACCGCTCCCTCTCTGCCTCACCGCCCCTCCCTCTCCGCTCCTCCGATGGCTCTGCCTCGCCCACCGCCGTGTCGCCCCCTGACCCTCGTCGACCAGCACATCACCAGCATCCAAGAGCACTGGCTGGCCGGGCACCCGAACTCGGGCAGGCACCTGGCGTCGGTGCTGCGAGCGCCGTCCCCCATCTGCTGTCGGCCACCACGAGCGCCGACCAATGCAGTGCCGGCCGTTCCTGCCCCTCCACCGATTCCGGTCCTCGTGCTCCTCGGCTCGGCGCCGATGCCGTCCATGGAGCCGCCGCTTCTTGGGAC
>NC_057798.1:777314361-777327400 GCF_018294505.1 Triticum aestivum | reverse complement strand
GATGCCGCAGGCCGTCACCAGGGCCGGCTCCTCCTCTGCTCCGCCACCTCTCTCCTTCCCACCGGGGGTTTCACCCCGGCCAAGGTTCGCTGCGACTGCGCAAGCTCCTGTGAGTCAAACCCCCCAATGCTTGCTCGTAGATGTAGATTAGGGGTTTATTTCTTAGGCATGTGCTAGTACTTAGTGGATTCGATAGGAATAGATAGGATTCGAGTAGATCCGATTGAATGCGATCCCAATCGAATCCAATCCGACTGATCTGTTCTTTTGTGCTACAGTGTGTGTGCTGGGATAATGTGCTTCTGCTAGTGCTTTCCTAGGATCTGTGTTCATGGTAGAATCCTCAATTCTAGTGTGCTTAGCTAGGACCTGTGTTCATGGTAGGGTCTTGCTAGGATCTGTGTTCATGCAAATGGCATGTTCATGTTCGAGCTAGGATCATGTTCATGGTGCTGTTAATGTTGCATGCTCTAGATTGTTATACATGTTGAAGCTAGGGTTTGTGTTGCATGCTCTAGATTGTTATACGTGCATGTAGTAGGACCATTTTAGGATGTTGTCAAATGTGCATGGGCGCACATGGGTGCTATTGATGAGTGGCACTTGATGTTGCTCTTTTTAGATGTTTCCATGCTTAGAATAGTGCACAGATGAGTGACAGTTGCAGAAAATCAGATACCATGATTAGTGGCATTTGCTCATGGGCAACTACCACTGGTCAGTAGCGCTTGCTGTTGGGTAAGTACCCTGATCAGTTGCAGTGATCAGTGGCATTTTCCCAAGAGCAAGCCATTGATAAGTGGCATTTGACAAAGAGTTTGTGCACTGATCAGTGGCATTTGCTCTTGAGCAAATGTCTCTAATCAGTGTCATTTGTTGTAGTGGTAGTGCAACTGATCGGTGGCATTTGATAAGTGGCATTTGGCAAAGAGTTTGTGCATTAATACTTGTCATCTTGCCTGACAAGATATTGAAGAGTGACTGGGATGTGGCGGGTGGAGGAGCTCAGGTGGTGGCTGGAGCTGAGGGCGCTGAGGATTTCATCCCCACGAACATGTGGCTCAGGACGGTGGACCTTCCTGGCAGAATCGCCTTCATGAGCCTGCCTCATTCAAGGGGACGATCACCGAGGCAGTGCCACTAGGAGGGGGCCGGGAGCCGCTGTGCTTCTACCAGCAGATCAAGGACAATGAGGACATCGCCATGCTCGTCATCCCTCACAAGTTCGTGGAGGTGATGAACGTCTGGCTGGTCATCAAGCGGCTCCCATGCGTGGTCAGGCTGTCGGCGAACAAGCGGTGCGTGTTTTGGGTGCAGGTCCAGAACTACGAGGGGCACATGGTACTTGGTCGGGGCTGGAACTACTTCTGCCGCCGCCACCGGATCGTCCCCGGCGACCTCGTCATTGTACGCATCTCAGGACTCGGCCTCAAGGTCCAAATTCTACAACCACGACTCCTCGGTCATGTGCAGGTTTCGTTGCAGCAGGCACAACTGTGTTGGTGACATTTATCATGCAATTTAGTTCACTTTTATGGTGTTAGTGTTGAACTTCTATTGTGTGTGTCTAGACTTATGGTACTTGTGCTGGAATTTGTTAATATTTTGGCCAGGAGCAGCACCTTGGCGTGGAGCAGGGAAGGAGGATGCCCCTGCTGTTAATCTAAGTAGTTCGCTGTCATTTCTTTCCTTGCTTTGTTTGATCTCATTTGGTTGCTTGCTTTGTTTGATCTCATATGTCCTTGTTGTTGTGGTGATCATGTGATGGTAAGGCCATCACATTTGAATGGGACAAGCAGAATACAAACGCTGTTTGCACCAAAACAACTAAAGTTTGCATTTGCTCACACCCTAAGCACAAAAAGGCAACCAAACAGCAGGGGGGTAAGTGCCAGTTCATGCGATGCAGGCAACCAAACAGGTTGCATCTACTACATATGAGGCTGCATATGAAGAACCAGTCTGGCTGGAGATGTGTATGCAATACGGGTACTGTAGCGAACTGCAACCAAACACGCCCTTAGGGTGGTGTTGCTGCTTCATGGTCTTTGTATCCAGCCTTAGGTGTGTGTTGTGTTGTGGTGGCCTGAATTTGTATCGGACCGTTGTGCACCTGATGTTTACGTGGAGTTGTTTGGGGCGATGTTGTTGGTTCGGCGTCTTTGTATCCGGTCTTTGGTGTGTGTCTATTGCGTTGTGGTGACGTGAATTTGTATCGGACCGTTGCACTGAGGTTAGCATGGGAGCGTGATGAGTCGAAGTCGCCATCGGGCCAGAACACAAATCTCTCGACGGTCAACCACACGCAATTGTATCCTGTGGGAAGGCAGGCAGGCAGGCATGCATGGGACTGTGAGCAACTCGACCGAACCGTTTGTTATCCCGGCCCGTACGCCAGCGGAAGCAAGGAACCAAAGGCGCCGTTCCGGTTTCCTGTGGGAATTCATGCATGCATGCATGGGAAAGTGTACTCGAGCGAACCGTTCGTTACTCCCGGCCTGTACGCCACCGGAAGCAAAGGCGCTTTTCCACATTCGTTGCTCCACCCCGCAAGCAAAGCAAAGCGATTGGATTCCTGCCCAGTGTCCACCCCCGTTGGGCGTTCATGGTTTAGGCGGGGCGTTCGATCGGCCTACCAGAGCCTAGCTAGCTAGCCACATATGGCTAGGGAAGAAACAACGGAGAGTGGACTCCTGATGAATGCGGTTGGCGCCCGACTCGAAGGACCATTCGGAATTAGTAGCAAGCTTTCTGAAAAGTTTAGGAAAACACACACACTTTCTAAAAGCTCCCTAGCTAGCTCTGAGTGCGCAAGGAAAAAAGGGCAGCTGTATAATTAAGTTTCTCTTTGACTCCTAAACAGTGGATCAGTTCTGAAAAAAAAACAGTGGATCGGTATTACCTTAGTACTCGCTACTCATGCATGCACGGAACAGATCAGTGTGGTGCTGGTACTTAAACTGGCGTATGTGCGTCCACGTCGATCATGCATGCCATGCTTTATTAGCTGTGCTTGTGCACGTAACGTACGCAAGCGAACTAGGTAGTATTATTCCATAGATCCCTGCAGAAACTGAGAGGCAAAGCCATGCTTAATGGAGAAGCTTAAGCCAGCTGCGTCGATCGTCAATCGTTCGGGTACGTCCCAAGATGAGTTAATATTTTCACAGTTGAGCTAGCAAGTCTAGCATATCGCAAAGTTGTTGTACTTGACATTGCCAAAACCTGCCCAACCAAGCAAAGCTAATTAAACGAAGAGAAAACTATACATACACCCACTTGACGCAAAGTCCGGGACCTAGCTAGCTAGGTCGTCCATGACAAGCATGTTCCTCTAGCTTCAGTCGATCGAAGTATAGTATGTATATGCATTTTCCCACAAGAAATAAATAAATAGTATGAGGAGGTGTGTATGTGTATGCCTTTGTGTCAGTTGCGTGAGTATGTGTGTACGGTTGCATGTTTTGGCGTGAGTTGACGTCGCCGGGTCACCGTCGTCGAAAGCATGGACTCGGATCGAGCGCCGGCGTTGCCTTGGATCACGGAAAAGTCGACGGCTACTACTAGCTCTGATTCCTTCAAAAGGAGCCAACGACCTGTCTTGGAAGATATGCAACTGCAACGACCTGTGTTAGAGTACGTAGTATATAATCGGCATCATCACCAACTCATAACGTAGTATAGTATACATATGTACTTTGTCGATCGGCCCACACTCTTGCGAGTCAACTTCGCCTGTGGACTGGACTGATCCATGTGCAGGAATCCCACTTGGTCTTGGGTTTGCGAACATATATAGTACTCATCTCTCTTCTTCTCCTTTTCGTCGAAACTACGCCGACGTACGAGCTACGTTCATCGTGCATGTGGCAAGTGAGTGCGTGCGAGCGTATATACGTGCGAGCATGTGCCTGCATGTGCAAAATACGGCTGCTCCGAGTTGGAAAGAGCCAGAAAGAAGAAAAAAGTGAACTACTACTAGGGGGTTTAGTTGATTACATTATCGAATTATAAGATCTGCCGTTAACAATTAGAGCAGGTTGGTCTGGTAGGTACAAGTCCAACCATACCTTGCCAAGCCAAAGTAAGCATCAAGATTCGGTTCATACCACTTAGCAACTTACTGATGTGTTCGTATGATGAGAGGTGTGAAAACAATTGGCCAGCGTACATACATTTTCTCTCTCTTTCGAGTCCATCCCAAGTCAGGTTCAGACCTTTGGATCGGAGTGGATAACACACAACTCAATAGATAACCTACTCAACATGCAGTTTTTCTGTTTGTGGTTAGCAAAATATGTGTCCATCAGCCAGAGTGTGCAGACCTACGTATGGTGGCTCGACCAAAGCTGACTTCGAGTGAAGAAAGAAAATGGCCGAGTTGGCATTTTCCGACAAATAACAATGTGTAGCTTTATGTTCCCCTAAAAAATGTGTATTTTTATGCTACTTAATTATTATTATTTTGCAGGGGTATGATATTTAATTTATTCATAATATATGGTAAGTTTATAGGTTTCTCTTATTCATATATGCTCCTACAATTCTATGAGATGGCGTGCCGTGCATCTAGAAAAGGAAGTAAACTTTCACAATCACAGGCTGTGGTCTGTGGACGTGCGTGGTCATGGAGATGATGTTACATCCGGAAGGGAGAGCCAGTCAAAGTGTCAAACACATGCAGACGCACGTGGATGGGTTTGGCCGCCAGCCACACTGCCGGAGTCAGCTACGTCCATAGTGTTTTTTTCTTCCTGTTCTGGAAAGCAGAGCCACGTGCTTGATCCATACTAGATCTATATGGGAAGAAACATTACGGCCAACCATTTTGGACAAACGGAAGAGTTCGTACACATCACCATGGTCAGAAAGAACCAATCAACAAAAGGCTCAAAGCATGGATGCAAGAAATTTTCGGCCAAACTTATTAGTATCTCCATGCAGTACTAGTAGGCGACCCACATGCTGTCACTATCGATCACACTCACTCGAGCGAAGAGAGACAATCTTTCTGCACCGGATTAAACTCTAATATCCCCACGTCTCAAGCGTCCTCAATGCAACATTGGCAATGATGTGGATACAATCACTTTCCAAAGGACAAAATGCTACACTAGCGTTAAGTGGTGGTACAAGGCATGCAGCTGATAGCATAACTCAACATACAAGAAAAATCACTGGCCAATTCCCGGTTTTTACAAAAAGGACCCCAAAAGAGAGAGTGAAAATTGCAATTGGGTCTATAACAGCTCCGGCACAAGTCCATTCTCGTTGTCGCGGGGGACAAGACCACTTCCACAACATGACCTCCAGATGCCAAGAATGTTGGAAGTAGAAGCTATAGACTCCGAGTTGAAGCCCAACACGTGACACGCACTAGATTTTTCTAGTTGCTACAAGTAATCATCAACAAACATTTATTACGACATTTGTTAGACTTGTGCGTTGGAGAATTGTCCATCAAGATATTTAGAGATATTAGAATAGACATAGACACATAAAAACAGATAGAGTTGTATATTCTATGCATGAATTTGATTACCATTCTTTATGATTTACTTAGCTTAGATGTAATTATGTCCAACAAATTTTCCTAAACTATAATCGGAAAACATAATATAACCTCCATACTAAATGGAGTTAAACTTTAGTACCAGGGTATTTCTAACTATGGACATTTGAGATGTATTAAGTATTACGAGCAAAGTTGTGGTTTAGTATTGTTAAATATTGTAAAAACTAATAAAAATGTACAATAAACTTTTGATCCACATTATTTATGATGTAAAGGTAGCAAAATATACAAATACAAAATATTTTGTATAAAAGGAAATGACTGTTAAAACTTAAGGCCGTGGAGGTGTGACAATGTTAGTAGAATGCATCAGAGAGACTAAACTCGGGTAGCTTTTGCCGCACAACAATACAACCAGACCGACATGTCATGTTGACGCACAACCAAAGCTTGTCGCCCATATCATTCTCTGCATATGCAGATTTGATTTGTGATCTCTCCATCCCAAATTATAATGTGACCCTTCTCATGTATATTAATAGTCTAATTGATGGTCAAAGTTAAATCTTCAAAAGCGTGTGCGCTTTATAAAATGGAATAGAAGGAGTATTATTTTTTCTATGTCGGCATTTAGTTTCACATCAACTAAATATATTTTCTGAGTCAAAGATTTATTTTTATTATTTTCCTCTCTTGGTATTTAATTAAATACTAACACTTTGATCTAAAGGTTCAAAATTATTTGTGTTTTACTCACAACATAAATATGCAATTTATATACTTTATAGGGTAAAAATTGCACATGTATTTATCATGAAGTTGGCTACCCATTCACCAAGCTTGAAAAAACATTAATGACAAGGACATGGCATTTAGAAAAATGGCATAAATTTTTCAGCACTATGCATGATATATTTCCTTGTTTAGCACCATGCTACTCCCTCCGTTCCTTTTTGTAAGGTGTATTATTTTTGGCGCGGTGACCAAGACACATAATTATAGACATGTTAGGATGAAATTACTCTTGATAAATTTGTTGGTTACTGGCAAGTAAATCAATTACTCCAAGAAAGTAAGAGATACATGCAATCGACACAGACGTAGTTTCCTTCTTTTGCTACAAGGAGAGATACAGACAATCGGGAGAGAGATACTCTATTTTTTCCATAGGGTTAACAAGGAAATTATGAGGAATTAGAAGAAATGCACCTTACATTCTGAAATTTTATCAAAAAACAAATACATTTTATATAAAGGAACGAAGGAGCCGATAAGTCCCGAACATTCAGGATTTGCCCATGGCAGATCGAACTATTTTGTGGCAATTATATACACCAGGATTGCAAGTTTAGTTGGTACGCATGGCAATTCCGTCCACAGTTTATATTTTGCTAGAAAATTGTCGTGCTTGTCAACTAAACTTTTCATCGTCGCATCAACTGGAGTTGTCACAAAAAACGTTCGATTTGCCATGGTCAAATCCCGAACGTTCGGGATTTATCATTTCCATAAGGAAATGGTCTATGTTAGCCCTGGCTCATCTGCACCCACACATGAACAGTAAATGTGAGTGTGTGTGCAAATTTTAATGGTGTTAGGATTCGAGGAGGTCACGGCAAAAAAGGCGACTCTCAAGGAAACTATGAAAGCTGCAATGTTTCGACCCAGGTTTTCTTTTGGCATGAGCTTCTCAAATGTCATTTGAACACAAAATTTTGCATGCTCCTACAAAACTCGAGCATCTTGGATGTAAAGAAAAATCAGATTTCACGAACCAACCTATGGTTGGATGGTTACACTAGTAGAAAAGCACCTAATAGTCCCGGTTCGTAAGGGCCTTTAGTCCCGGTTCATGAACCGGGACTAATGGGCCGTTACTAATACCTCCACCCATTAGTCCCGGTTCAAACAAGAACCGGGACCAATGTGCCTCCACGTGCCCTGTGCGCCGAGCCCAGTCAGGGGTCCTTCGGTCCCGGTTGGTGGCACCAACCGGGACCAAAAAGCATCCACGCGTCAGCATTCCATTGGTTGGGGGTTTTGTTATTTTTTTGAAAGGAGGGGGGATTGGAGGTTTTGGGGGGTTAGTTTACGTGTTTCATATATTGTGTTAGCTAGCTAATTAATCGAGAGAAGTGTCCTCTCTTATGTCCGTGCTTGGTCGACTCTACGTACTATATATACATAAGTGATCGAGAGAACCATTTAGTACAGAAGTTCATGCATACCGAGAGAAGTGATCGATCGACCTCTCTCCTTCTCCGAGAGATTGGTCGAACAACAAGTATCTGACGCTACTGGCTACATACATGCATGTACAATATGTATAAGATCTCTTAAATTACAATCCCCTAGCAATTGAAATCAATTTCCACATGGTATTCTCCGGCTTTATTGATGACGTGGTCAAGAAAGAATCCCGCCAATTCCTCTTGAATTGCTTTCATGTGATCTGGTTCTAGGAGTTCATTCCGCATCTGCCACGTCTAATTTGAAGAAGGGGGTTAATAATACATATATATGAATGAAACTCAACAGAAATGATGGTGTAATAAAATGAAATTGTGAATGTTATTGCTTAACCACTTCATATTGTCTTTGAGAGTAGCCCCGCTTGTTTTTCAAAGTCGCGTTGTGGATGAACTCGCACACGTAGTATCCACAGAAATCATTCCCTTCTTCCTGCCACAAGCACTTTACGAGAAATAGAGGTCAATTAAACTGATAATGAAGCATTATAAATGGCATTGATGAAACTATAGCTATAGAATCAACGGGAGATGCGCGCAACTAGCTAGCCAGTAGTACTTACTTTCGGGTATGTATATCGCAGCTCCTTCGGCAGTCCCGGAGCTTTTGCGGTGAACTGTTTCCAAACCCTGCAAGACAAAGAAAATAATTATTATTACTTGAGATATCAGGAAATGAACAAAAAGTTGCCGATATGGTGCGATAATGATCGATTGAACTTACTTGCTGAGCATTTCAGTCATGTCCGCATAGGATTTGGGATCTTTCCGTCTCGAGTCTAAGACGGTTACTAGTCCACGCTCAACCTTAATCTCCATAAGAATATAGTGGAACCTGCGCACGCATGCATAACTCATCAATTACATTACTATAACCTCGCTCGAGTAATAAGGGAAACCGAATATGCACACGATAGTAACACTCACTTGCCGTTGTAAGGAAAGAGTATGGTATCTTTGTTTTGATTTTTTATCAATGATTGTAGCATGTTGTCCTCGGCCTCTTTGATGTCCTTTTTAACTAGAAATTCATCTATGGTATTTGTGTTAATGAACCCAATATCATAAATTTCTTGTTTTTTGCACTCGACGATCTTCAATCTGCATAATATATTGAGGATAATTAATTATAAATACATGAAATGAAAGAGCCGAGCTATATATATAGACTTAATGATAGAAATAGTACTTACAGACAGTAGCAAAAGACCATTAGTTTATCGAGGGCCTTTTGATTGAAGAACGCGAAGAACTCATCAAATGGAACAGTCAACAGATCATTAGCAACGAGATCGTGCTCCTCTTTAATATGCAAATACAAAGCATTCTTACCCTCAGACACTCTGCAGGTTTCCATGTACCAATTATGGAATCTTCTCATCATTGTTGTCAGAGATTTTTCATCTTTGACGAGAGGCTTCCCGTACTCGTATCTGTGTTCTTCCACCTCCAAGAAATCAGGAAGTGCATCGTCAGGCAGGTAATCGTCAAGATTGCCATAACCGGCCACCGTCCCCGGAGCATTAGACACATTGAGCGGGGGGCACGGTTGCTGTGCTTGTTCGCCGAGCTGTGCAATTTTTTCCCCTTTGCTCGTTCTTTTGACCTTTTAGCACTGATGGTAGTTCCCGACCGCTGGGCTTGGAGATATGTTTGTTCAGTAATGCGCTCATAGTTGGTTCTCGGTGGAGACTTTGGTGGTTTCCTCAGGGCATCGATAGTGCGCTTTGCTTTCACCGGATCTACCTTCTCCTCCGGAGGTGGATGTCTCTTTGCTTTCACCCCTTCAAAGAACTCCTTCACGTGGGTCCACACAATCATATCGTTTTCCTCCTCGGACCTCTCGTACGGTAACTTCTCTAGAGGCTTGAGAGATGATGGACCGTATTTGTATTGCCTCCCGCCTCTGGTTGTGCTGCTAGACGCCGGAGCAGACGGAGCAGTTGCGGCGTCTGTCTTCTTTCATTCTTGCTTACGAGGCGGAGGAGAAGGAGTACGACGCACCGGAGCAGCCGGGGCGGCGGCGGGTCTCTTCCGCCCTTGCTGGTGAGGTGGAGAAGGAGGATGCTGCTGGCTGCTCGGGAGCGCCGGCGCAGGCGGAGAAGGAGGCGGAGTGCCGCCATGCGCCGGAGAAGGAGGCGGAGTGCCGCCACGCGTGCCCTGATCGTCACTCGCCGGAGGAGGAGGCGGTGGAGGAGGCGGAGTGCCCTGACTCACCGGAGCAGGAGGAGGAGGCGGAGGCGTCCAGTTCAGAAGGTTGATGAGCTCCTTCTTCCATAGGCATGGAGTCTTCAGAGCACAACCCAGCCTAGTCTCCCCTTCACCGGTAGGGTGCTCAAGCGGGAGGTCCTCAAATCCCTCCGTTATTTCATCCTCCATCACCTTAGCATATCCTTCTGGAATCGGCTGGCAGTGATAAGTTGTGCTGGGTCCACTAGGATAAACTTGGCCAACAGCCGCCTTGACCTTCAAATTCATCCATCGCGCCATAATGTGGCAATTTTGAGACTCCGTGATACCATCCACGGGATAGATGACAGGAGCCGTCAAGACATGCTCCGGCTGAAGCAGCTCGGTGGAAGCCACGCTGCTTCTCCGCTGAGATGGCGGGGTAGCTTCGGGGGAAGCTTCGGCAGGTCGTTTGCTGCGATCTGCTGCTTCTCGTTCCTCTTCTCGATCCTCTAACCCCATTACCCTTTCGTGCAGCGCCTGCAGTTGGTCCTGCTCCAGTTTCTTCCTCCTCTCGTGGGTTTTGTAACCCCCTGCGTCCGGAAAACCAACCTTCCACGGAATGGAGCCTGGCGTGCCTCGTGTCCGTCCAGGGTGCTCAGGATTCCCAAGGGCCATTGTGAGCTCGTCCTTCTCCCTGTTTGGAAGGAACGTCCCTCGCTGCGCTGCATCGATATAGTGTCGAAGGTTCTTGACTGGTATTTCCAGTTGCTCGTCCGTCCACTGGCAAAACCCTGTTACAGGGTCCAAGGTTCCGCCAGACCCGAAGAACCAAGTCCGGCAACGGTCTGGCCATCTCATTGTCTCTGGTTCGATCCCTTTTTCAAGCATATCATTCTCAGCCTTGGACCACTTAGGCCGGGCTTGCAGGTAGCCACCTGACCCCGTGCGATGGTGAAGCATCTTCTTCGCAACATTTTTCTTGTTTGTCTCCGACATCTTCTTACTCTTTTCCGATGTCTTGTGGGTCACAAATGCGGGCCAGTGATCTTTGATCTTCTCATATGTGCCGATGAATTCTGGTGTCTTTTTATTTTTGACAAACTGGTTCAGCTTTTTCCTCCACCTCCTCATTAGGGTTGCCATCTTCTTAAGAGCACAAGACTTGATTAATTCCTCTTTAACTGGCTTCTCCGGATCCTCCTCTGGCGGTAGGGTGAAATTTTCCTTCAGCTCAGTCCAAAGATATTCCTTCTGCATATCATTGACATAAGACACCTCAGGGTCTTCCTCCTTAGGCTTATACCATTGTTGGATGCTGATCGGGATCTTCTCCCTAACAAGAACCCCGCACTGAGAAGAAAATGCCTTCCTTGTCCGGATGGGTTCAATCGGTTCGCCGTCGGGCGCGATTTCTATGATCTCAAACTTTTCATCCGAGCTCAACTTTTTCTTCGAGCCTCGTCTCCTTACCGAAGTTGTGCTCGATCTGGAGGGCTAGAAATTATAAGGAAGAAAGACGAGAGTAATTAATATGTGTACATATACCAAAACAATGGAAGCATCAATTAACTAGTCAGCACGGGCTTAACTAATATATATACCTGGCCGGGCTCGGTTCGGTCACCGGAGCAGTCAGCACGGTCTCCTTCTTGTACCTCCATTGTGTCACCGAAGCCATCATGAACATAGTCCTGTTCTTGTACCGGCATTAATGGGCCGAAGCCATCATGAACATAGCCCTCTTCTTCACCCTGTTCTTCCATCTGACCAACGGTGTCGACGAGAAATGACGCAACTTCATCCCTTCCATTTGCGATTATGTCCCTCAATATCGCTTTTGTTTCTTCGTCTCGGCAGTGCTCCATAGTTTCTGTAAATATTTACAACATGTCAATTATTATTCAAACATGGTACAGATGGATATATATATATATATATATATATATATATTAGTGGCAAATGTAGAACTAGCCAGCTAATCACAATAAGGAATCATGTTAGTGGCCTCGATGCTGCTTCTCTAGGGTTTGGGGTCGCCTCGACACAACAACGCTTCAAAGGTTTGGGGTGGCCTTGACGACAACGCTCTTTTAACTTGGTAAATTTGTTGGGTGGCCTCGAGAGAGTTAATTTGTCGGGTAGGGGCGCGGCGGGAGGGGGTAGGAGACCAACATCGTTTTCTCTCTAGGGTTTGGGTGTCCTCGAGAGTTTTCGTCGAGCGAGAGGGCCGAGGGGGGTATATATATCGACCGCCCCTCATGTCGAAGTTATCTCGAGGGGGTTATATCGACAACGACGCGACAACGACGAGAAAGGAAAATAATTAAGGAAAAGGAAGAAAAGAGCAAGAAGGAAGAAGGAAGAAGAAGAAGAAAAAAAAGAGAAGAAGAAGAAAGGAATAGAGGAGAAGAAGAAAATATAGAATTTTTTTTTCTATTTTTTCTTCTTCTCCTCTATTCCTTTCTTCTTCTCCTCTTCTTTTTCTTCTTTTTTCCTCTTCTTATTTATTTCTCCTCTTCTTCATCTTCTTATTTTCATTTTTTCTCTCATTCTTTCTCTTCTTCTTTCTTCCTTCTTCTGTCTTCCTCTTTTCTTCCTTTTCCTTATTTTACTTTAAATTTCTCCTCTACACTAACCTAAAATGCACTAACCTAAAATCGATATCTACTAACAACTTAAAAAAATAATACATATATGAAAAAATGCATATATGAAAAAAAACATCATCATATCATCAACAGAAAAAATAGTATTTTTTCTAAAAATCTATCTTTTGCATATATACATCAACATATATATACACTAACCTAAAATGCACAAAAATGCTATCGGAGAGGGGGTATATCGACCTCCCTCATGTATCCACATACATACATCTATACATACATATATACTTACATATATGTATAAATTTTTGCAGATATAAACTTTTGCATATATAAAGTTTTTCTAAAATCTAACTTTTGCATATATGAACATATATACACAGCGAACATATACATATATACACAGAGAAAATATACATAAAATGCACAAAAAAATAAGGGGAAAGGGCGCCGGGCGGCCGGACCGAAGGCGGCGGCGTGTGGTCGGGGCGATGGCG
>NC_057798.1:777313508-777314001 GCF_018294505.1 Triticum aestivum | reverse complement strand
GTGGCTCGGCGGCGGCGACGGCGAGGTGGACCAGCGGGCTCGGCGGCGACGGCGACGAGGAGCAGAAGGCGTCGGGACGAGAAGAAACAGATGGATTTTGGCGAAAACTGCTAAGTGTTGTATATATAGCAAGAGCATTGGTCCCGGTTCGTGGCACAAACCGGGACTAATGCCCCCTTTAGTCCCGGTTGGTGCCACCAATCGGGACCAAAGGCCTCTTTTTCGGCAGCCCAAAGGGCGGGAACCGGCGGCCTTTGGTCTTGGTTGGTGCCACCAACTGGGACTAATGCCCCCCCTTTAGTCCCGGTTGGTGCCACCAACCGGGACCAAAGGCCTCTGTGCTGCCCGCCTCGAGGCCAAAGTTTAGTCCCACCTCGCTAGTTGAGAGGGGCACGCAGTGGTTTATAAGCCCCACTGCTGCACCCCTCTCGAGCTCCTCTCCACCGCAGGCTTTCGGGCCTACTTGCTATTGCTTTGCCTGATGGGCCTTCTG
>NC_057798.1:777283061-777313281 GCF_018294505.1 Triticum aestivum | reverse complement strand
AGCAAGAGCATTGGTCCCGGTTCGTGGCACAAACCGGGACTAATGCCCCCTTTAGTCCCGGTTGGTGCCACCAATCGGGACCAAAGGCCTCTTTTTCGGCAGCCCAAAGGGCGGGAACCGGCGGCCTTTGGTCTTGGTTGGTGCCACCAACTGGGACTAATGCCCCCCCTTTAGTCCCACCTCGCTAGTTGAGAGGGGCACGCAGTGGTTTATAAGCCCCACTGCTGCACCCCTCTCGAGCTCCTCTCCACCGCAGGCTTTCGGGCCTACTTGCTATTGCTTTGCCTGATGGGCCTTCTGGGCCTACTGCGGGCCTGAATCCTGGCCCATAGTAGGGTTTCTAGTCGTATTCAGGCCGTGGGGGCCCAGTAGGAGGCATTTTTTTTATTTTTTTGTTTTCTTTACTTATTGTTGCTATATTTATTTATTTTCCAGTTTTTTTCTTTTGTTTTCTGCATTATTTATTTTCTTTTGTTTTTTGCTTTATTTTTTAATTGTTTTTGCTTTTAGTTTTAGGAAATTTATAAACTTTCTGTTAGTGCCATTAGTTTTCAAATTTGAAAACATTTTTTTTGTTTTTTGTTTTCTTTCTTGCTTTATTTATTTTATTTTGTTTCTACTTACAACAAAATACTTATTGTTGCTATTTTTAATTATTACAAGGGCCGAACCATAAGACATTAAAGCATTTCAAATGAACTCTGAAAAAGTTGAAAGTTGGCATGGTATCATAAATTGACCCACATAGCATGTGCATGTACAAAACGGACAATGGTATCATACTCGTCAGTTACAAAGTTGGCATGGTATCATCATAATAGTTGCGGGAGAAATTCTTCACTTTTTCTTCGCTTGTGTCATTTGCTTATTGCGCCGTAACCATGGATAATCTTCATCGTTTATCAGGATGCTGGGGTCAGCCTTGACTTTGAAGGGAGGAATTTCATGAAACTTTTCATAATCTTCAGACATGTCTGTCTTGTCCTTCACTCTCACGATGTCCCTTTTTCCTGAAAGAACTATGTGGCGCTTTGGCTCATCGTATGATGTATTCGCTTTCTTATCTTTTCTCTTTCTCGGTCTGGTAGACATGTCCTTCACATAGATAACCTGTGCCACATCATTGGCTAGGACGAACGGTTCGTCAGTGTACCCAAGATTTTTCAGATCCACTGTTGTCATTCCGTACTGTGGGTCTACCTGTACCCTGCCTCCTGACAGATTGACCTATTTGCACTTAAACAAAGGGACCTTAAAATCTACTCCGTAGTCAAGTTCCCATATGTCCACTATGTAACCACAATATGTGTCCTTTCCCCTTTCGGTTGTTGCACCAAAGTGGACACCGCTGTTTTGGTTGGTGCTCTTTTGATCTTGGTCAATCGTGTAAAATGTATTCCCATTTATCTCGTATCCTTTCCAAATCAATACAGTCAAAGATGGTCTCCTGGACAACAAGTACAGCTCATCACAAACAGTGTTGTCACCTCTGATACGTGCTTCCAACCAACTGCTGAAAGTCCTGATGTGTTTACATATAATCCAGTCATCGCACTGCTCCGGCTGTTTGGAGCGCAGACTGTTCTTGTGTTCATCGACATACGGGGTCACCAAGGTAGAGTTCTATAGAACTGTGTAGTGTGCTTGAGACCAAGAATATCCGACCCTGCATATTATTGAGTCCCTTCCAAGCGTGCCTTTTCCAGTCAGTCTCCCCTCATACCGCGATTTAGGGAGACCTATCTTCTTAAGGCCAAGAATGAAGTCAACACAAAACCCGATGACATCCTCTGTTTGATGGCCCATGGAGATGCTTCCTTCTGGCCTAGCGCGGTTACGGACATATTTCTTTAGGACTCCCATGAACCTCTCAAAGGGGTACATATTGTGTAGAAATACGGGGCCCAGAATGACAATCTCGTCAACTAGATGAACTAGGATGTGCGTCATGATATTGAAGAAGGATGGTGGGAACACCAGCTTGAAACTGACAAGACATTGCACCACATCACTCCTTAGCCTTGGTATGATTTCTGGATCGGTCACCTTCTGAGAGATTGCATTGAGGAATGCACATAGCTTCACAATGGCTAATCGGACGTTTTCCGGTAGAAGCCCCTCAATGCAACCGGAAGCAGTTGCCTCATAATCACGTGGCAGTCATAAGACTTTAGGTTCTAAAACTTTTTCTCTGCCATATTTATTATTCCTTTTATATTAGACGAGAAGCCAGTCGAGACCTTCATACTAAGCATGCATTCAAAGAAGATTTTCTTCTCTTCTTTGGTAAGAGCATAGCTGGCAGGACCTTCATACTGCTTTGGAGGCATGCCGTCTTTTTCGTGCAAACGTTGTAGGTCCTCCCGTGCCTCAGTTGTATCTTTTGTCTTCCCATACACGCCCAAGAAGCCTAGCAGATTCACACAAAGGTTCTTCGTCACGTGCATCACGTCGATCGAAGAGCGGACCTCTAGGTCTTTCTAGTAGGGTAGGTCCCAAAATATAGATTTCTTCTTACACATGGGTGTGTGTCCCCCAGCGTCACTCGGAACAGCTAGTGCGCCGGGACCCTTTTCAAAGATTACGTGTAAATCATTGACCATAGCAAGTACGTGATCACCGGTACGCATGGCGGGCTTCTTCCGGTGATCTGCCTCGCCTTTGAAATGCTAGCCTTTCTTTCGACATTGATGGTTGGTCGGAAGAAATCGACGATGGCCCAGGTACACATTCTTCCTGCAGCTTGCCAGGTATATACTATCGGTGTCAAGTAAACAGTGCGTGCATGCGTGGTATCCCTTATTTGTCTGTCCTGAAAGGTTACTGAGAGCGGGCCAATCGTTGATGGTCACGAACAGCAATGCCTTTAGGTTAAATTCCTCCTGTTTGTGCTCATCCCACGTACATACATCGTTTCCATTCCACAGCTGTAAAAGTTCTTCAACTAATGGCCTTAGGTACACATCAATGTCGTTGCCGGGTTACTTAGGGCCTTGGATGAGAACTGGCATCATAATGAACTTCCGCTTCATGCACATCCAAGGAGGAAGGTTATACATACATAGAGTCACGGGCCAGGTGCTGTGATTGCTGCTCTGCTCCCCGAAAGGATTAATGCCATCCGCGCTTAAAGCAAATCATACGTTCCTTGGCTCACTTGCAAACTCATCCCAGTACTTTCTCTCGATTTTTCTCCACTGCGACCCGTTAGCGGGTGCTCTCAACTTCCCGTCTTTCTTACGGTCCTCACTGTGCCATCGCATCAACTTGGCATGCTCTCTGTTTCTGAACAGACGTTTCAACCGTGGTATTATAGGAGCATACCACATCACCTTCGCAGGAACCCTCTTCCTGGGGGGCTCGCCGTCAACATCACCAGGGTCATCTCGTCTGATCTTATACCGTAATGCACCGCATACCGAGAGAACGTTCAGATCCTTGTATGCACCGCGGAAGAGGATGCAGTCATTAGGGCATGCATGTATCTTCTGCACCTCCAATCCTAGAGGGCATACGACCTTCTTTGTTGCGTATGTACTGTCGGGCAATTCGTTATCCTTTGGAAGCTTCTTCTTCAATATTTTCAGTAGCTTCTCAAATCTTTGTCAGGCACATCATTCTCTGCCTTCCACTGCAGCAATTCCAGTACGGTACCGAGCTTTGTGTTGCCATCTTCGCAATTGGGGTACAACCCTTTTTTGTGGTCCTCTAACACGCGATCGAACTTCAGCTTCTCCTTTTGACTTTCGCATTGCATCCTTGCATCGACAATGACCCGGCGCAGATCATCATCATCGGGCACATCGTCTGGTTCCTCTTGATCTTCAGCAGCTTCGCTCGTTGCAGCATCATCGTGCACATCGTCTGGTTCATCTTGATGTTCAATAGCATCACCGTATTCAGGGGGCACATGGTTGTCATTGTACTCTTCTTCTTCGCCGTCTTCCATCATAACCCCTATTTCTCCGTGCCTCGTCCAAACATTATAGTGTGGCATGAAACCCTTGTAAAGCAGGTGGGTGTGGAGGATTTTCCGGTCAGAGTAAGACTTCGTATTCCCACATATAGGGCATGGACAACACATAAAACCATTCTGCTTGTTTGCCTCAGCCACTTCAAGAAAATCATGCACGCCCTTAATGTACTCGGAGGTGTGTCTTGAACCGTACATCCATTGCCGGTTTATCTGCGTGCATTATATATAATTAAGTGTGTCAAAAATCATTACAGAACATCATGAATAGATAATTAAGTGACCAAATTAATAGAAGTTCATCATCACATTAAAACCAAAGTACATACATAGTTCTCATCTAACAACATAAAGCTCTGCAGAGCATCTAAATTAATTAAACCATACACTGAAACTATGTAAAACATTTCAATGCGAAAACAAATGCGATCATAATCGCAACCAATGTAACAACTGATCCAACGGCATAATGATACCAAGCCTCGGTATGAATGACATATTTTCTAATCTTTCTAATCTTCAAGCGCATTGCATCCATCTTGATCTTGTGATCATCGACGACATCCGCAACATGCAACTCCAATATCATCTTCTCCTCCTCAATTTTTCTAATTTTTTCCTTCAACAAATTGTTTTCTTCTTCAACTAAATTTAACCTCTCGACAATAGGGTCGGTTGGAATTTCAGGATCAACAACCTCCTAGATAAATAAAATCTATGTCACGTTGGTCAGCATAATTGTCATAAACAATAAATGAACCAATAGTTATGAAAAGATAATAGATGCCACATCTGAATCATAGACAGGACGGAGGGCCGACGGGGGCGGATACCAAAACCATCGCACTATATAAGATGCAATAATAAAAGTAAGAAAATTATACAAGTATCTATATAAATATACAAGTAAGATTTTTTTTTTCTTTCAGAAAGAAGATAAGAACAAGAGGCTCACCACGGTGGTGCCGGCGACGAGATCGGCGCGGGCGATCGACGGCAGTGAAGATGGGGATGGGACGTGACGGACCGTTAAACCTAGACAAATATTAAGGAAAATGGAGCTTGGAGGTCGAGCTTGGAGAGGAGAAAGCTTAAGTAGTGTGGCTTGGGCATTCCATCGAACACCTCGTGTGCATAGGAGGTGAGCTAGAGCACCACAAAGCTCTCCCCTCGCCGGCCACGAAAAACAGAGCACTGGAAGTGCTCTGCTCGCGGGCGAGGGGTAGATATAGGCAACTAATTGGTCCCGGTTCGTGCCGCGAACCGGGACTAAAGGCCAGTCTTTGGTCCCGGTTCACTCCACCAACCGGGACCACTGGTGGTGGGCCAGGAGCGAGGCGCATTGGTCCCGGTTCGTCCCACCAACCAGAACCAATAGGTCCAGCCGAACTGGGACCAATGGCCCACGAGGCCCGGCCGGGCCCCGGGGCTCACGAACCGGGTCCAATGCCCCCATTGGTCCCGGTTCTGGATTGAACCGGGACTAATGGGCTGACCCGGCCTGGACCATTGCCCCCTTTTCTACTAGTGTTAGAAGTACAATGGTATCCTCAGCCCACCAGACCGGGTTCAAGTACTAGACTTGACATTGGTGCTCGGATTATTTTAGGCTTCCGGCAATGTTCATTCAGTGAGATGAGACCTTCCCGTCGACTGCAAAGCGCTTGTGGTGACTTCGTTAAATCTGAAGATGATATGTTGGCTCAGTCTCTCGAAGGTGCTTATAGGGATAGGGTGTGCGTGCGTGCGTTCATATGAGTGAGTGTATGTGAGCGACTTCGATTGCACCGTGTGCAAAAAACAATCAGATTTTTTTAAAATTTTATTGCTATTTTTACCAAATTTATTGTTCATCTGGAGCATCTGAGCGGGCACCGTTGATTACCGTATATTAATCCTATAGCATTGTTGTCCATATCTTATA
Organism: Triticum aestivum; assembly: GCF_018294505.1. Classification (NCBI taxonomy): domain Eukaryota; kingdom Viridiplantae; phylum Streptophyta; class Magnoliopsida; order Poales; family Poaceae; genus Triticum; species Triticum aestivum. The sequence continues at coordinate 777,307,384 of NC_057798.1, read as the reverse complement.
GAGGAAGTAAACCAACCATCGGATCGTGAGAAATGGACGGTTCATATTAATTGGAGAATCGTACACTTCTTGCGACTGAAACAGATGTTCCACTAGCTAGCTATCTGGGTGCCGAATTTGCAGTGTCAAATCCGTACACCACTATCTGGCTGCCGAATATGCCATTTGTCGATCCAAGATCGAATCCAACAAAAGGAGAGAAAAAGAGATTACGAAGCGAAAGAGATGGCTAGCTATAACTACAGCAGTTCTCTCTTTTCTTCATGAAACGACTGCAGTTGGTTAAGCGTCAGCCTTTCACCGGCCAGCCGGTGCGGATCTGATCTGAAAGCACGGGAAGTCTCCGGCAACGTACGTACGGCCACCCGTTAACCTAGCTTTAAGCCTCACGGATTTGTCACTGCATTCCCAGGACACTCCTGCTAATTATGTCATTAGAAGTTAACCCAAACCTTAATTAGCCCCGTGATTGGCAGTTTGCAGGAAAAGCTAGTTAGGCAGGCCAAGGAACCAAGCACAGTCCTTGTTCCTAACTCTGACTTTGAAATTTGGAACCTAGGAAGGAAGAGACGATCGACGTATAATTTGGTTCGTCTGGAAAGCTATGCGGCAGAATATATGTATATATCGCCACTAGCTGCGATCGTTGTTGCATTGACCAGATGCTACGCTACCTTGGAATATAATTTTTGTCTCCTGCTGATGGAAAGAAGAAATGATGCGTCGGGTATGTGATTCTGTTCATCAACTTGCAAAAGCATCCCTCTGCTTTAGCTCCCGGAGTATCGACAACGACATTTTTCTTTCTGATGGCAGGCAGCTTGTTGTGGAGAAGAAATGATATTGATATACATGTGGTTGGCAGGATGGGAGAAACCAATGTAGATACAAAAGTGGCTGTTTGGTGTGTGTTAAACAAATATTCTGGTGGACTGCACGACACCTCAAGGGGTGCGGCTATCTCATTATATATAAGTACCAAAGGGTACAATATACAAGGTGTATATACAAGTCTACGTACATATACAGTCTAACACCCTCCCTCAATCTTAACTGTGACCCGAAGTACAAACTAAGTTAAGATTGCGCCTACAACCTACAAACTGTGGTTGAGGAAGAGGCTTCGTGAAGATGTCAGCAAGTTGATCCTTTGATGAGATGAACTTGATGCTAAGTAGCTTCTGTGCAACTCGTTCTCGAACAAAGTGATAGTCAACCTCAATATGTTTCGTCCGAGCATGAAACACAGGATTAGATGACAAGTATGTAGCACCAATGTTGTCACACCAAAGTATTGGAGGATGAGCTGAAGAGACTCTCAACTCACGCAACAAGGACTGGATCCAAATGATCTCAGCTGTCGCATCAGCCACTGCTTTGTACTCAGCTTCCGTGCTGCTGCGAGACACCGTAGCCTGCTTGCGAGCATTCCAAGCAACCAAGTTAGAACCAAGAAACACTGCATACCCCCCTCCCCCGTGGATCGCCGGTCATCAGGACTACCAGCCCAGTCTGCATCGGAGAAGGCTGAGATCTCAGAAGATGGCGCAGGTTGGAGGAGCAAACCATGAGAAGCAATGAGACAGACATAACGCAGGATACGCTTCACAGCTGACCAATGAGAAGTCCTGGGTGCATGGAGAAACTGACAGACACGGTTGACTGCATAAGAGACATCTGGTCTGGTGATAGTAAGATACTGCAGACCTCCAACAAGACTGCGGTACTCAGTGGCATCATCAGGTGAAAGAGGATCTCCATCAAGAGCAGACAACCGATCAGTGGCAGACATCGGAGTACTGGAAGGTTTACACTTCAACATACCAGCACGACGTAACAGGTCAAGAGCGTACTTCTTCTGAGAAAGAGTTAACCCAGCAGAAGACCGTGAAACCTCCAAGCCAAGGAAGAAGTGTAGAGCACCAAGGTCCTTGACAGCAAAATCACCACTCAAAGCAGCAACAAGACGATCGGCAGCAGCATCTGAGGAACTGATGAGGATGATATCATCAACATAGACCAGCAAGTACATCGTAACCTCAGGTCGCTGAAGCAGAAACAGTGATGTGTCAGCAGTGGAGGGGATGAAACCAAGCACCCGCAGAACAGATCCAAGACGTGCGTGCCATGCACGGGGAGCCTGTTTGAGTCCATATAGCGCCTTGACAAGACGACAGAGATGGTGAGGGCGGTCAGGATCCACAAACCCTGGGGGCTGCCGCATATAAACCTCCTCCTCCAAAACTCCATGCAAGAAAGCATTCTGCACATCAAGTTGACGAAGGAACCATCCTCGAGTAACAGCAAGGGACAACAGCAAACGAATAGTAGTGGGCTTGATAACCGGACTGAATGTGTCTGCATAATCAAGACCATACCTCTGTTTGAAACCCTTAGCAACGAGCCTCGCTTTGTAGCGTTCAATGGAGCCATCAGCATGCCTCTTGACTTTAAACACCCATTTGGAATCAATAATGTTGATCCCAGATACTGGAGGAACAAGCTGCCATGTGTCATTCTGCAATAACGCCTGAAACTCCTGTTCCAACGCAGCACGCCAGTGAGGAATGCTCAGGGCAGCCTGAAAATGACGAGGCTCAGCAGTAGGATCCTCCACAGCATGAGCCATACAAGCAGCGAGCCACGCGACAGTCCCATCGGTACGGATCTTTGGCTGGAACACTCCTGTCTGGCTGCGTGTGCGGGCTCGAGGAGCAGCAGCAGGTGGCGGCAACACCGGACTAGACTCGGGTGGCGACAGAGGAGAGGCCGAGCCACCCGAGCCTGGTGATGTAGGAGAGCCGGGCGGCGTGGAGCCCGCGCCTGACCTCACACCGGAGCCAGGCGGCGTTGGCGCCGGCGAGACCGGCCCATATGGAGCCAGACCCAGCCCCCGTGCAGAAGCGCCTGATCCAGGCGAGAAGGCAGCCGGCTCGGGGGAGGCCCGCCCCGAGGCAGCGGCCGGCTCAGGAGATGCCCGCGCCGAGACAGCGGCCGGCTCGGGGGAAGCCCGCGAGGGGGGCGGGAGCGACGCCCGGGTGGTGGCCGCGGGTGCAGCCCCGGCGGGTAGGCGGGCGCCACCCGATATGCATGCCCCATGCAGAGGACCGACGTCCAGGTCCAGGGCTGCCGGCGGCGGCTGTTCCTCAAGGAGCTCAAGACGAGCACCACGTCCAACACCTGCAGCATGATTAGGAAGCAACGCAGGAGCATATGCAACATCTACAAATTGACCAGGCGAAGGTGTGATAGAGGAAACGTCCGGTGGAGGAGTGGTAGAGTTGTTCGGAAGTGCACGAAAAGGGAACACATTCTCATCAAACACAACGTCACGAGAGATGTAAACGCGATTGGTGGGAATATGTAGGCATTTGTACCCTTTGTGAAGGGAACTATAGCCAAGAAAAACACACTTTTTCGACCGAAACTCTAGCTTATGTTTGTTATACGGACGCAAATGTGGCCAACAAGCACACCCAAAAACTTTGAGAAAGGTGTAGTCTGGAAGTTCATTGAGCAAGGGTTCAAGTGGAGTTTTCATATTTAGTAGTCGTGAGGGCAGCCTATTGATCAAAAAACAGGCAGTGGAAAAAGCATTACTCCAGAACCTAAAAGGAACGGAGGCATGAGCTAATAAAGTAATGCCAGTTTCTACAAGATGACGATGCTTACGTTCAGCAGCCCCATTCTGCTGATGTGTATGAGGACAAGACACACGATGTGTGATCCCAAGTTTGTTAAAGAACAAGTTGAGATGATGATATTCACCCCCCCCAGTCGGTTTGAACATGAATAATTTTCTGACTAAGGAGACGCTCAACGTGTGCTTGAAACTGTAGAAAAACATCAAACACATCAGACTTTTTCTTAATAAGATAAAGCCAAGTAAACCGACTGTAAGCATCAATGAAACTGACATAATAATTGTGTCCACTAACAGACGTTTGGGCATGACCCCAGACATCGGAAAAAACAAGCTCAAGAGGATGTTTCACAACACGACTAGACTCTGAAAACGGAAGTTGGTGACTCTTGCCCTGCTGACAGGCATCACAAATAGTTTCAGCAGTTTTATTTGACACAACTGGTAGCTCATGGCGATGTAACACATGACGAGCTATAGGAGCAGCAGGATGACCAAGGCGCGCATGCCAATGTGTAGGAGACACACGAACACCACTGAGGCCTTGTGGAGAAAACTGCATAGGAGGTGCGGTGGGCGCGTCAAGTGCGTACAGGCCACCGCGAAGACGACCGCTAAGCAGAACGGCCCTCGTGTCCCGATCCTTGATAAAGAAACGAAAAGGGTGAAACTCAGCAAGGACATTATTATCACGAGTAAGTTGTGGAACAGATAACAAACTACGTGAGGCAGTGGGAATACGAAGAACATTAGAAAGATGCAGTTTTCGTGAATTGTGTGCAAGAAGTGATGCCTGACCAACATGAGAGATGCGCATACCTGCTCCATTAGCGGTGTGCACCTGATCATAGCCACGATACGGCTCCTGAGTGGAGAGCTTGCCCATGTCGTTGGTGAGGTGGTTCGTAGCGCCCGTGTCCATGTACCATGTAGGATCAATGGAGTAAGACGGAGTGCGGCCATGGTCAGGACCCGTCACGGCGGCCGCGGCTTGCTTTTCATTCCCTTTGCCATTGTTGCCGAGGCCAAGGAAGTCTTGCTTGTAACGACGATGACAGTGAGACGCAACGTGGCGCTCAATGCCACAGAGCTGACAGGCCTGCGGAGCTCCGCAGGAAGAGCAACATGCCACCGGCCGGTTACCACCCGTGATGTTCGGAGCATTGCCCCGCGAGACCGGCTGTGAAGATGGCGCCGGCCTACCCCCTGAAGATGGCGCCCGGGGGGTTTTGCCACGAGTGGCCGCATTGGCGGAGGCGAAACCAGGGGTGGCGCGGCGCGCCTTGATGCGCTGTTCACGACCGAGTAGGTGTGCATAGAGCTCCCGAGGTGGGAGCGGATCATCACGGCCATGGAGTTCTCAACGAGGTTGTCATAGTCATCATCAAGCCCGTTGAGCACGAAAGTGGTGAACTCCTCATCCTGCAGTGGCTGGCCAACAGAGGCCAACGTGTCGGCGAGACCCCGCATCTTGTTGAAGTAGTCCGTGATGCTGAGGTCACCAAGCTTAGTCTCGCCCAGCTCAGTGCGTATAGAGTGAGCACGCGCCTGAGACTGAGAGGCGAAGCTGGTGTGAAGGGCCGCCCACGCCTCTCGGGACGTAGCGGCGAAGATGACCAGCGACGAGACACTCGGGGTGAGCGAGGACTGGATGGCGGAGAGGATGGCCTGATCCTGGGCCACCCAGGTGTGATAGGCCGGGTGATGAGGAGGCGGACACGGGATGGATCCGTCAACATAGCCTTCCAGGTAGCGGCTCCGCAGAAGAGGCATCACCTGAGCACGCCAGGACAAGTAGTTGTCCGGCGTGAGTTTCACCGGCAACAGGTGCGAGAAGTAGAACGGCGCCGGCATCGCAGTCAGATCGGTAGGAGCGTGCGGCGGTGCGTAGTGGCCCAGCGAGGGCGCCGCCCCGGAAGGCGCCGAGTAGGGCGGGTAGTGCCCTGGGGATGCGCCCGGAGCCCCGTACAGCGAGGCAGCCGCAACCCCATGCGACGCCGCGCCGGGTTGAGGCAGCGCCGAGTAGGGTAGGGGCGACGCCGGGTAGTGATGCGTCGGGGGCGCGGCGTAGGGTGGCGGCGGGGCGCCGTATCCGGCCGGCGGCGGGCCGTAGTAGGACGGCGGCAGCGACGGCGGCGCCCCGTAGCCTGGGGGCGGGGCGGCGTAGGGTTCCGGCGGCGGCGGCGCCCCGTAACCTGGTGGCAGGGCAATGGAGGAGCCCTGCGGCGGCGGAGCCCCATAGGGCGGAACCGGATGGGACGACGACGGTGGCGGCCCGCCATGGACAGGGGCAGGGGCGCTGCCCGTGGAAGGGTCCACCCCGGCGGCTTGGGAGATCGGCGCGCCTGGAGATGACGAAGACGCAGAGGCACCGTAGGCCATCGCGAGGGGCCGCGAGGCAAGGAACGGTGAGGCAAGGGCCAGCGCCGGGTCAGCGGCGGGAGCGACAACGGTGGTCGGTGCGGCAGCGGCGGCGGCGGCGGCGGTGGTGGCGGCGGAAGCGGATGACATCGTAACCTAATTTGATACCATGTTAAACAAATATTCTGGTGGACTGCACGACACCTCAAGGGGTGCGGCTATCTCATTATATATAAGTACCAAAGGGTACAATATACAAGGTGTATATACAAGTCTACGTACATATACAGTCTAACAGTGTGCACTTTAGAAAAAATATAATAAAAGAAAACGGTGGATGCACTGGATATTGCTTTTGGCTCCAGGGAGTATATGCTCCTGCTTGCCAAAAATGCATTTTTGCTAAGGTCAAATTTTTTTGAACAAAATATATAAGTGTTCATTGTAACACACAAATGCTACCTGCAAATTTTAGGGAAAAGCTTGAGCATTTCGACCTGTGCAAAAAAAAAAAGTTGAATGCCAAATGTTATCTTCATATGTTACACTTATTTATTTATCTTTTTCACTGACGAAGCACTACTATCCTGTTTCGCATGAAAATTGGCAAGCACGCTTGTTAAACTAATACGGACATCTAAAAAAATCAAAAAGGAATTAGAATTTACTTACTCTTTGTTTTTAATTTGCTGTTCATCAGGGAGCATATACTCCCCAAAGCCAAAACTCTACGTCCTTTTCACAACTTTCTGAAGTGATCAGTCTAACTAAGTTGAAAAATATATTAGTATTGAGAATAACGATATTAGAACTTAAACTAAAACAATTATAATTTATTATATTTAATTATTTTATAGTTTTAGGATATTTATTAAATATGAGTAGCATGCATGGTGTACGTTAAAATGTGGGTATTTGTCCATCCATGGTGACATGATGAATTAGCATAGTTGTATGTTGAAAGGATTATACTTAGTGGGAATCAACTATAGGTATATAGGATATGATCAGCCGTGCCAACACAAAAGAATGCATTGATTTTGTTGAAATAAAGTAGATATAGATGCATTTGTTGCGAGCCATATTAATTTGGTAGGAGTACTATTATTGGCAGTCATATTAGCGGGGGGTGGGATGCTCAGAGGAACAACTATGGGAACAATTTTGTTTTGCTTCTCCTATCTCTTTTACGACAGGATCGACTTTTGTCCAGAGCCACCCAAATTTTCAACGGTGGGGGAGGCGACATAACACCACTAGTACTCCCATTGGGTGTTAATTACTTAATGCTATCTGAACCAACCGGCAAAGACTAAGGCTGGTCACAATGGGCAAGAACATAAACTAGTAACTTCACACTTCCCTAGACTATATTACTATCTCCATAATGGGTAGGAACATCTATGTAGTGTCATTCAACGATGTATTTATTAGTTATAGACTCATTGTTTCTTGGAGTGTGTGATGTTCCGGTAACTTAGGCTGGTCATAGTGGAGAGTAACTTAGACTAGTAACATACATATGTTACTAGTCTATGTTACTACCTTCATAGTGGGTAGTGTTATAAGTGTGGTAACATAGTTGCCTTCATTTATTACTTTGTAGACTCATTATGCATTGGAAACCGCTATGTGATGGTAACATATTATGTTACTCTATTTGCCTCTCTCCTCATTAACTACTTGCCACATCACCAATTTTGTTTATGTGGCATCTATGTTACTACCTATGTTACTCCCACTATGACCAGCCTTAGCTAGTTACCACAAGCACATCTCTCTTTATTAAATACGTGCCACATAAGCAAAGTTGTATTGGAGTGTGTGATGTTACTCCTAAGTTCCTCCCCACTATGACCAGCCTAATATAAGCACCGGAGATCTCCTACTAATGATTCTGACCAGGAAGTAAAAACTGAATCGAGTAGTACATAGTGGATCGAGGTTAATGGCGCACGTACGTCTCATCGCTAATGGAAAATCTTCCTAGAATTAGCAAAGCAAGTAGTGGTGGCGTGCTGGGTGGTCTCATCATTTTGACAGGAGCTAGCTAGCTCTAGCGATTAAGAAGCCTAGAGATGATCGGATGGATATAGGCGACATCTCAAGTGCCACGCTCGCTCGAGTTTCACTCATGGCCTAGCTAGGGCGGTATACAGCATGAAGTAGCTAGCTAGTGCTGAGTAAATAGGCAATTTGTTGACTAATTTAATTCATAAATAGATGACTAGCATGGCATTGACAGAATTAACAATATACTGATCCTGATCTAAGCAAGCACGTACTACACAAACAATAGACAGATCTACACATAATGCTAGTACTGCTAATGCGGAAATAATCACAAGAGGGATAAATGCGTTATACCCGGCCTCGAGTTTCTCGGCAGCGAGACGGTCGGCGTCGGACTGCCACATGGTGATGATGAAGACGACGCGGACATAGAGGAAGTAGTGGATCGGAGGCCAGCAGTCGCGTAGTCACTTCCCAAAAACACCGTGTACGCGGCGGACGGGATGGGGTCACCGGCGACATCAGCAACAAAGGGACGACGGAGGGCTTGCGCGTGGAGCAGATGTGATCCGGAGCGACGTGCGTTCGTAGCAGCCCACGATCTGACATCTCAGATCGTGACCCAGCTGTCAGAAAACTTTCCGTTACCGGCGGAGGAGGAGTGCGCGAGGGCCTCTTCTTTTCTAACCTTCAATAGCATGTAGAAGAGAAACTCTTATAAGAAGGTCCAACTCCTCTCCAACTTTCAGGGTGGGACTAAACTTTCCACTACACCTAGTGCCAATAAACCCACATGGGCCCTTAGAAATTTTCAAAAATTGCTATATGGGCCTAAAGCCCATCGCAAATTTCAGCAGCTAGTGGTCCATGGACCATGGACAATCTATCCGTCCGTCACCTTTCTTACTAGAAAGTATTTATTTGTATTTCTCAAAAAAAGAAAAGTAATTATTTGTTTGAGAAATCGTCCTTCGGGCATTTTATTCATTTAATGGCGAATCATACCCGATTGAACATGCTCAATAATCAGATGCGCATAGATCAATCAAAAGTACATGATCTAGACTCCTGAATAACTGCCTCTATTGCCGCAGCATGAGCGGCCGTGTTGGAACTCCTCCTAGCAAACTTAAGCTTGAACCCTCGAAAAGTAGAGAGAAAAGATTCCACTCTCTGAACATATGGTATTCTATAGAATTATCTGAACTAGACTCGCACATGTTCACCACTTCTTGACAATCCGTCTTCTTTCTGATCAGTGTGGCAGTACTGGTTTATAAGTCCTCTATGTATTTTGTGTTAAATTTTGATTAAAAATTTAATTAACAAGATATTAATACATGTCACCAAAAAATTTATCATTGAATTCATATATGAACATAGTTTCTAATTATATTACTTTTTATAACATATTTTATTATTTTATTATTTAAATATAAGATCAAAATTTGGCACAGACTACGAAGAAGACTTATCGTACATATATACTTTCTGGATCGGCCACACTCTTGCGAGTCAACTTCGCATGTGGACTGATCCATGTGCACGAATCCCACATGGTCAGTTGGTCTTGGATTTTGCGAACGTATATAGTACTTATCTATCTTCTTTTTACTACGCCTACGTACGAGCTATGTTCATCTCTCTCTCTCACGTGCATGTGGCAAGTGAGTGCGTGCGTACCTACATACTCCTTCCGTTTCAAAATTCTTGTCTTAAATTTATCTAGATATGGATGTATCTATTCATATTTTAGTGTTAGATACATCCGTATGTATGACAAATCTAAGACTAGAATTTTGGAACGGAGGGAGTACTTTCTTCGTTTCAAAATATATGTCTCAAATTTAGTATAATTTTATATTAAGGTTAGTATAAAATTGAGACATTTATTTTGGAACAGGGAGTACGTGCGAGCATGTGCATCAGTGCATGCATGTGCAAAATATACTGCTACTCCGAGTTGGAACGAGCAAGAAAGAAGGAAAAAGTTAACTAGGGGTTTTAGTTGATTACATTATTCAGAAACAGTATAACACGGTCTCTATGGCAATTTTATTGTATTAACCGTCGGATCGTAGAATCTGGGATCAAGATCAGCTTTGGTTGTCCTAGGCCGTACACGCGTCGCAGACACCGTTTCACGAGAGGTCCTATTGGGCAAACAGCAGAGCCTTCGCTGAAGAGCACGCAAAACGGGCTGGCCCATTTGTAGGCGCTGAATGTATAAACTCACGAAAATTAAGGAGGATCCTGGACTCGAACTCCATCCCGCACGCTACAAACTACGGTTGCTAACCAGACGAGCTAGCCATCTCTACAAACCCACAATGCAGCGCAAACTTTTAAGTACTAGCTACAGGAGCGGACCCGTTTTAAGAAAGTTCCACTTGGAAAAATGTGAACAAATTTCCTTCAAAAAAGCCAATAATTTTTTACATGTGAAAAAAAAAATCAAAAGTCGAACAACTTCTAAAACACGAATTTTTAAAAAAGTGAACAAAAATTGAAAACATGAACAATTTTTGTTATATAGGCTGAACAATTTTTAAATATACATTGAACGTTTTTGTAATATACGATGAACAATTTTTAAAAACATATTGAACATTTATGTGATATACGCTGAACAAGTTTTCCAAATACACAATAAAAATTTCGTAGTATGCGTTGAACAAATTTCTTGATATACGATGAACAAGTTTAAAATACAAGGTGAACAATTTCTTAATCTATGATGAACATTTTTTTTAATAATATAAGGTGAATACTTTTTTAATATACGATGAACATCTTTTAATACGTGGTGGACCTTTTATATACTAAAAAAATATTAAACAGAGAAAAGAAACAGTAAAAAAAGAAAATAAAGAAAATAAAATAAGGAATAAGCAGAGAAAAAGAAAAGAAGAAAAAAAATTCAAAGATAGAATAAACCCTAGTAAAAACATAACAGAAAAAAGGTCCAGGGAATCTTCTAGAAAGTTCCCAAAACCGGTCCAGGGAACCTTCTAGAAAGTTCCCAAAACCGAAGGTTCCAAGATCCCGCAACGAAGAAACAGAAACGACCGCAACGAAGAAACATGTGCGAATCTGAATCGTGGGCCGGCCCAAGTGGAAGCGATAAGTCTCGCTTCTTCAGCGAAGCCACGAAGATTTGACGCTAACGAGTGTGATATAGGAATCACCCCGTTTCACGGGACGCTGCTCCGCAGAGCGGTGCCCGTTTTCTGTCCGCAATCGAGCCGCAAAGGCCCACGTCCAGTTGAAGCACAAGTGCACGAGGCAGGCCTCAAATTTATTCTTGGATCCTGGTTTCAACTTCATGCACGCTCACATTTGATTTAGCAAAACAATAAAATATATCAAAAATTAAGGGGAAAACACTAACTCCAAGCCCAACTTCACCTCCCTAGTACGACGTGGAGAGCACTCTGACATTGCGAGATGAATCATTGCAGCGACATGAGAGGTTGGGACAACGATGTCCGCATAAGAAGGCATCATGGTAACACATAGTGGAGCCATCATAACAGCTCCCATGCAGGGTTTATGATGGCACTCGAGGACAAGCGTTGACTGGAACAACATCTTGATTGTTGGTGGAGGTGGCATTAGGGGCATGAGGGCGGAATGGCCATTGCAACAGAGTGCGAGAGTGACGGCGAGCGCACAACGAACAACAGTGCTAGCGGGACATGGAGATGACAGAAAGAAATGACAAGCAAACCAGGAGAGATCAGGAGATTAAGGAAGGTGTCCCTGAAGATAAACGAAAAAAATGTCGGACTGACACACACATCTTGTTAGAATTGTTCATCCCCACAAGCATATGCATAAGAGGGGTTGGGCCTGAGCTTAAGGTGGTCACCAGAATGTCACAAAAAGCTTTGTAGTACTAAACCATCTGGATAATAATCAAGCATTTTTATCTGAAGGTGTCTGTTTTCTAACTTTAGTTACTTAGGTCTGAATTTATATTGTTTATGTTTGTGAGTGAATTTACGAACTAAGAGTTTGACACCAAGAGCCAAAGGATGCTATGTTGTCTGCATGACCTTAGCCTTGGTCTGCTATTTCTCAGTTTTCCCTGGGCATATCTGTGTATTCGATGATAATTTTTTATAAATATATTTTGTGACTTGATGAATGGTTGGAACTGAAGCTACAATGTTGTTCTAAATGAGTTTGACATCATGGAATATTATTTTTAACCAAATAAAATAAAATTGCTTTGTGGTTCTAAACCATCCGGGTGATGATTCAACATTTCTATCTGCAACAATTATACATATTTTGTGGGCTTCTATTTTGTAACTTGAGTTACTGATATGGTATATATTTTCTTGGTGGTATTTTGCTGTAGTAACCTGCTAATACACGTTGTTTCATGCTCGCGAGCGAATTTACTAACTTGAAGGATCAAAACATCCATGCTCTGATGATATTCAATCTGCAAGGCACTCACTAAACTTGAAGGATCAAACATCCACCCTTTAAGGCCAAGGCACGACATTTGCCTTGGCCTACTATTAACTAGTTTGGTTTTGTCTGCACATATGTGTATGCTGTTATCTGACTACTAGTTGGAACCAAAGATACAAAGTTGTTCCAGATAAATTGGCAGATCAGGTATTAAAACACCGACGTGCCTGCGCAAATGCTTGCCAATTGAAGTTAGTACCGAGTAATTCTTGTTTCTTTCCTCGAGTTCAATATAGGAAGCGATTGTTGCACTTGCCATCAAGCATAGGCCTGGTGTCGCTCACTGTCTCTGATTCGGTATAACACCCATATGTTATCAAAATTTCAAACATGTTTCAACTTGGTGAGTTAGAGGTTTCAATCAAAGAAATCCATGATTTCAACTTAATTCGAACATACTTTTGGATCCATAAATTCCAACCAAAGAACTCCAAGATTTCAACTAACGTTTAATAGTATTCAGCTTGCAGAGCCATGACTTCAACCACAAATAATAATCTCAGGTCTCAATTTTATTCTTGGATCGAAGTTTCGACTTCATGCACACTCACGTTTGATTTACCAAGACAATAAATTGTAACACAAAATGAGGAACACTAATTTCCAACCCCAACCCGACCTCCCTCTCACGACACGAGGGGCTGCGACAACGACATCCCACATAAGAAGGCATCATGGAAACACATAGTGGACTCCAAATGAAAATGGAGTGGAAATTTTCCGCTTTTCCGGAAGAAAAATGAAAACGAAGAGGAAATATGAAAAGGGAAATGGAAATTTGCAAAACGAGAGTGAAAATGGAATTTTTAAATGAAAACGAAAACAAAAATGGAACGGTGTTTTCCAGTGGAACAGACATGGAAATGGAACTTTCCATTTTTTATGAATATGGAATTTCTGTGTTTACTATAGGCTTACGGCTGCTTTCTAGCGCAACCACCAAACAACACACAATGACACAATGGGCAGGATGGATCATTTGAATCCCAACTTCTACTACCACACATGTACTCAACTAGACCCTATATGCAATTGTCCAATACTACTGCAATACTATGCTAAGTTGCTAACATAATCATATTATTTTCTAGCCATGTTACCAATTAATTAAATTTGTTTGTTTTTGTGTGCATTTCTCTATAATTCAAGGGGTTTTTATGTTCCGGAAAACTACCACTTCTGTTTTCGTGTCCGCTCTGTATTCACTCTGTATCTGTTTCCGTTTTCATTTCCGGGGTTTCTGTATTTGTTTTCGCTTCTGCAAAAAAATATGAAAACAAATATGATAGCATTCAGTTCTGTCCGTTTTCGCTCCGTTTTCATCCCTATAGTGGAGGCATCGTAACAACTCTCATGTAGTGCCTATGATGGCGCTTGAGGACAAACGGTGAATGTAACAACATCTTGCTCGTTGGTGGAGGTGGCATTAGGAGAGGGGGGTGAGGGCAGAATGGCCAATGCAAGAGTGAGGACGAGAGCACAATGAACGACAATGCTAGCAGGTCATGGAGATGACAGAGGAAGAAATGGTGAGCAAACTTGGAGAGATCAAGAAATTCAGGAAGGTCTTAGAAGATAAAGGAAAAAACATGGGGCCCACACCCCCCAACACACACAGTCAGAATTGTCCATCCCACAAGCATCTTTGTAGCATCTGCAATGTAGCAAAGTTGAAAATCTACTTTAAATTCAAGCATCTTTTCGGCCTCCAGAAAATCGATGGAGGTTGGTGTTGGGGAACGTAGTAATTTCGAAAAAATTCCTACGCACACGCAAGATCATGGTGATGAATAGCAACAAGAAGGGAGAGTATTGTCCACGTACCCTCGTACACCGAAAGCGGAAGTGTTATAACAACGCGGTTGATGTAGTCGCACGTCTTCACGATCTGACTGATCCAAGTACCGAACGTACGGCACCTCCGAGTTCAGCACACGTTCAGCTCGATGACGATCCCCGGACTCCGATCCAGCAGGGTGTCGGGGAAGAGTTCCATCAGCACGACGGCGTGGTGACGATGATGATGTTCTACCAATGCAGGGCTTCGCCTAAGCACCGCTACGATATGACCGAGGTGGAATATGGTAGAGGGGGGCACCGCACACGGCTAAGGAACGATCACGAAGATCAACTTGTGTGTTATGAGGTGCCCCCTGCCCCCGTATATAAATGAGGGAGGGGGGAGGTGCGGCCGGCCCCTAGGGGTGCACCTGGAGGAGTCCTACTCCCACCTCTTGCCTTGTTGGAGAAGGAAGGGGGAAGGGGGAAAGAGGAAAGGGGGGCGCCCCCCCCCCCCTTCCTTGTCCTATTCGGACTAGGGGGGAGGGGGCGTGCGGCCTGCCCTGGCCGGCCCTCCTCTTCTCCCTTAGGGCCCATGTAGGCCCATTAACCCATGGGGGGGGGTTCCGGTAACCCCCTGGTACTCCGGTAAAATCCCGATTTCACCCGGAACAATTCCGATATCCAAATATAGGCTTCCAATATATCAATCTTTATGTCTCGACCATTTCGACACTCCTCGTCATGTCCGTGATCACATCCGGGACTTCAAACAACCTTTGGTACATCAAAAACTATAAACTCATAATATAACTGTCATCGTAACATTAGGCGTGCGGACCCTACGGGTTCGAGAACTATGTAGACATGACCTAGAACAGTTTTCGGTCAATAACCAATAGCGGAACCTGGATGCTCATATTGGCTCCGACATATTCTACGAAGATCTTTGTCGGTCAAACCGCATAACAACATACGTTGTTCCCTTTGTCATCGGTATGTTACTTGCTCGAGATTCGATCGTCAGTATCCAATACCTAGTTCAATCTCTTTACCGGCAAGTCTCTTTACTCATTACGTAATGCATCATTCCATAACTAACTCATTAGCTACATTGCTTGCAAGGCTTATAGTGATGTGCATTACCGAGAGGGCCCAGAGATACCTCTCCAACAATCAGAGTGACAAAACCTAATCTTGAAATACGCCAACTCAACATGTACCTTTGGAGACACCTGTAGAGCTCCTTTATAATCACCCAGTTAAGTTGTGACGTTTGGTAGCACACAAAGTGTTCCTCCGGTAAATGGGAGTTGCATAATCTCATAGTTACAGGAACTTTGTATAAGTCATGAAGAAAGCAATAGCAACATACTAAACGATCAAGTGCTAAGCTAACGGAATGGGTCAAGTCAATCACATCATTCTCCTAATGATGTGATCCTGTTAATCAAATGACAACTGTTTTGTCCATGGCTAGGAAACATAACCATCTTTGATAAACGAGCTAGTCAAGTAGAGGCATACTAGTGACACTACGTTTGTCTATGTATTCACACATGTATTATGTTTCCGGTTAATACAATTCTAGCATGAATAATAAACATTTATCATGATATAAATAATAACTTTATTCTTGCCTCTAGGGCATATTTACTTCAGTCTCCCACTTGCACTAGAGTCAATAATCTAGTTCACATCATCATGTGATTCAACACCAATATTCACATCTGTATGTGATTAACACCCATAGTTCACATCGTCATGTGACCAACACCCAAAGGGTTTACTAGAGTCAATAATTTAGTTCACATCGCTATGTGATTAACACCCAAAGAGTACTAAGGTATGATCATGTTTCGCTCATGAGAGAAGTTTAGTCAACGGGTCTGTCACATTCAGAGTCGTATATATTTTGCAAATATTCTATGTCTACAATGCTCTGTATGGAGCTACTCTAGCTAATTGCTCCCACTTTCAATATGTATCCAGATTAAGACTTAGAGTCATCTGGATCAGTGCCAAAACTTGTATCGATGTAACCCTCTAGGACGAACCTCTTGTCACCTCCATAATCGAGAAACATATCCTTATTCCACTAAGGACAATTTTGACCAATGTCCAGTGATCTACTCCTAGATCACTATTGTACTCCCTTGCCAAACCAGGGCAGAGTATACGATAGGTCTGGTCCATAGCATTGCATACTTTTATAGAACCTATGACTGATGCATAGGGAATGACTTTCATTCTCTTTCTATTTTCTGCCGTGGTCGGGATTTGAGTCTTACTCAATTTCATACCTTTGCAACACTGGCAAGAACTCTTTCTTTGACTGTTCCATTTTGAACTACTTCAAAATCTTGTCAAGGTATGTACTCATTGAAAATCTTATCAAGCGTCTTGATCTATCTCAATAGATCTTGATGCTCAGTATGTAAGTAGCTTTACTGAGGTCTTTCTTTGAAAAACTCCTTTCAAACACTCCATTATGCTTTCCAGAAAATTCTATATCATTTCCGATCAATAATTCATATATACTTATCAGAAAGGCTGTAGTGCTCCCACTCACTTTCTTGTGAATACAGGCCTTTCCAAAATTCTGTATAAAACCATATGCTTTGATCAACTCATCAAAGCGTATATTCCAACTCCGAGATGCTTGCACCAGTCCATTGATGGATAGCTGGAGCTTGCACATTTTGTTAGCACCTTTAGGATTGACAAAACCTTCTGGTTGCATCATATACAACTCTAACTCCATTAAGGAATGCAGTTTTGACATCCATTTGCCAGATTTCATAAAATGTGGCAATTGCTAACATGATTCGGACCGACTTAAACATCGATACGAGTGAGAAAATCTCATCATATTCAACACCTTGAACTTGTCGAAAACCTTTCGCAACAAGTCGAGCTTAGTAGATAGTAATACTACTATTAGTGTCTGTCTTCCTCTTGAAGATCCATTTATTTAACATGGCTTGCTGATCATCGAGCAAGTCAACCAAAGTCTATACTTTGTTCTCATACATGGATCCTATCTCAGATTTTATGGCCTTCAAGCCATTCCGCGGAATCTGGGCTCATCATCGCTTCCTCATAGTTCGTAAGTTCATCATGGTCTAGTAACATGATTTCCAGAACAGGATTACCGTACCACTCTGGTGCGGATCTTACTCTGGAAGACCTACGAGGTTTTGTAGTAACTAGATCTGAAGTTTCATGATTATCATCATTAGCTTCCTCACTAATTGGTGTAGGAATCACTCGAACTGATTTCTATGATGAACTACTTTCCAATTTGGGAGAAGGTACAATTACCTCATCAAGTTCTACTTTCCTCCCACTCACTTCTTTTGAGAGCTCCTTCTCTAGAAAGGATCCATCTTAGCAACGAATATCTTGCCTTCGGATCTGTGATAGAAGGTGTACCCAATAGTTACCTTTGGGTATTCTATGAAGACGCACTTCTCCGATTTGGGTTCGAGCTTATCAGGTTGAAACTTTTTTTCACATAAGCATCGCAGCCCCAAACTTTAAGAAACGACAACTTTGGTTTCTTGCCAAACCACAGCTCATAAGGCATCATCTCAACGGATTTTGATGGTGCCCTGTTTAAAGTGAATGCAGTTGTCTCTAATGCATAACCCCAAAACAATAGTGGTAAATCAGTAAGAGACATCATAGATTGCACTATATCTAATAAAGTACGGTTATGACGTTCGGACACACCATTTAGCCGTGGTGTTCCAGGTGGCATGAGTTTGTGAAACTATTCCACATTGTTTTAATTGAAGACCAAACTCGTAACTCAAATATTTGTCTCCGCGATCAAATCGCAGAAACTTTATTTTCTTGTTACGATGATTCTCCACTTCACTCTGAATTTCTTTAAACATTTCAAATGTTTCAGACTTGTGTTTCATTAAGTAGATATACCCATATCTGCTCAAATCATCTGTGAAGGTCAGAAAATAACGATACTCGCCACGAGCATCAATACTCATTGAACCGCATACATCAGTATGTATTATTTCCAATAAGTCACTAGCTCGTTCCATTGTTCCGGAGAACGGAGTTTTAGTCATCTTGCCCAAAAGGCACGGTTCGCAAGCATCAAATGATTCATAACCAAGTGATTCCAAAAATCCATCTTTATGGAGTTTCTTCATGCTCTTTACACCGATATGACCCAAACGGCAGTGCCACAAATAAGTTGCACTATCATTATAAACTTTGCATCTTTTTGGAATCAATATTATGAATATGTGTATCACTACGATCGAGATCCAGTAAACTATTTTCATTGGGTGTATGACCATCGAAGGTTTTATTCATGTAAACAGAACAATAATTATTCTCTGACTTTAAATGAATAATCGTATTGCAATAAACATGATCAAATCATATTTATGCTCAACGCAAACGCCAAATAACATTTATTTAGGTTTAACACTAATCCCGAAAGTATAGAGAGTGTGTGATGATGATCATATCAATCTTGGAACTACTTCCAACACTCACCGTCACTTCACCCTCAACTAGTCTCTGTTTATTCTGTAACTCATGTTTCGAGTTACTAATTTTTAGCAACCGAACAAGTATCAAATACTCAAGGGCTACTATAAACACTAGTAAGGTACACATCAATAACCTGTATATCAAATATACCCTTGTTCACTTTGCCATCCTTCTTATCCACCAAATATTCAGGGCATTTCCGCTTCTAGTGACCATTTCCTTTGCATTATAATCACACAGTTTCAGGCTTTGGTCCAGCTTTGGGCTTCTTCGCGGGAGTGACAACTTGCTTGCCATTCTACTTGAAGTTTCCTTTCTTTTCCTTTGCCCTTTTCTTGAAAGTAGTGGTCTTGTCAATCATCAACACTTGATGCTCTTTTTTTGATTTCTACCTTCGTCGATTTCAGCATCACGAAGAGCTCGGGAATCGTTTTCGTCATCCCTTGCATTATAGTTCATCACGAAGTTCCAGTAACTTGGTGATGGTGACTAGAGAACTCTGCCAATCACTATATTATCTGGAAGATTAACTCCCACTTGATTCAAGCGATTGTAGCACTCAGACAATCTAAGTACTTGCTCACTAATAGAGCAATTCTCCTCCATCTTTTAGGCGAAGTATTTGTCAGAGGTCTCATACCTCTTGACACGGGCATGAGTCTGAAATACCAATTTCATCTCATGGAACATCTCATATGTCCTGTGACGTTTCAAAAACGTTTTTTGTAGTCCCGGTTCTAAGCCATAAAGCATGGTGCACAAAACTATCAAGTAGTCATCATATTGAGCTACCCAAACGTTCATAACGTCTGCATCTGCTCCTGCAATAGGTCTGTCACCTAGCGGTGCATCAAGGACATAATTCTTCTGTGCAGCAATGAGGATAAACCTCAGATCACGTACCAAGTCCGCATCATTGCTACTAATATTTTTCAACTTAGTTTTCTCTAGGAACACATATAAAAACATAGGGAAGCAAAAAACATAGGGAAGCAACAACGTGAGCTATTGATCTACAACATAATTTGCAAAATACTACCAGGACTAAGTTCATGATAAGTTAAAGTTCAATTAATCATATTACTTAAGAACTCCCACTTAGACAGACATCTCTCTAGTCATCTAAGTGATCACGTGATCCAAATCAACTAAACCATGTCCGATCATCACGTGAGATGGAGTAGTTTCAATGGTGAACATCACTATGTTGATCATATCTACTATATGATTCACGTTCGACCATTCGGTCTCCGTGTTCCGAGGCCATATCTGTATATGCTAGGCTCGTCATGTTTAACCTGAGTATTCCGCGTGTGCAACTGTTTTGCACCCGTTGTATTTGAACGTAGAGCCTATCACACCCGATCATCACGTGGTGTCTCAGCATGAAGAACTTTCGCAACGGTGCATACTCAGGGAGAACACTTCTTGATAATTTAGTGAGAGATCATCTTAAAATGCTACCGTCAATCAAAGCAAGATAAGATGCATAAAGGATAAACATCACATGCAATCAGTATAAGTGATATGATATGGCCATCATCATCTTGTGCTTGTGATCTCCATCTCTGAAGCACCGTCGTGATCACCATCGTCACCGGCGCGACACCTTGATCTCCATCGTAGCATCGTTGTCATTACGCCATCTATTGCTTCTACAACTATCGCTATCGCTTAGTGATAAAGTAAAGCAATTACAGGGCGTTTGTATTTCATACAATAAAGCGACAACCATATGGCTCCTGCCAGTTGCCGATAACTTCGGTTACAAAACATGATCATCTCATACAATAAAATATAGCATCGCGTCTTGACCATATCACATCAGAACATGCCCTGCAAAAACAAGTTAGATGTCCTCTACTTTGTTGTTGCATATTTTACGTGGCTGCTACAGGCTTAGCAAGAATCGTTCTTACCTACGCATCAAAACCACAACGATAGTTTGTCAAGTTGGTGCTGTTTTAACCTTCGCAAGGACCGGGCGTAGCCACACTCGGTTCAACTAAAGTTGGAGAAACTGACACCCGCCAGCCACCTGTGTGCAAAGCACGTCGGTAGAACCAGTCTCGCGTAAGTGTACGCGTAATATCGGTCCGGGCCGCTTCATCCAACAATACCGCCGAACCAAAGTATGACATGCTGGTAAGCAGTATGACTTGTATCGCCCACAACTCACTTGTGTTCTACTCGTGCATATAACATCAACGCATAAAACCTAGGCTTGGATGCCACTGTTGGGGAATGTACTAATTTCAAAAAAAATCCTACGCACACGCAAGATCATGGTGATGCATAGCAACGAGAAAGGAGAGTATTGTCCACGTACCCTCGTAGACCAAAAGCGGAAGCGTTATAACAACGCGGTTGATGTAGTCGTACGTCTTCACGATCTGACCGATCCAAGTACCGAACGTACGGCACCTCCGAGTTCAGCACACGTTCAACTCGATGACGATCCCTGGACTCCGATCCAGCAGGGTGTCGGGGAAGAGTTCCGTCAGCACGACGGCATGGTGATGATGATGATGTTCTACCGACGCAGGGCTTCGCCTAAGCACCGCTATGATATGACTGAGGTGGAATATGGTAGAGGGGGGCACCGCACACGGCTAAGGAACGATCACGAAGATCAACTTTGTGTGTTATGAGGTGCCCCCTGCCCCCGTATATAAAGGAGGGAGAGCGGAGGTGCAGCCGGCCCCTAGGGGTGCGCCTGGAGGAGTCCTACTCCCACCGGGAGTAGGACTCCCCCCTCTTGCCTTGTTGGAGAAGGAAGGGGGAAGGGGGAAAGAGGAAAGGGGGGCGCCACCCCCCCTTCCTTGTCCTATTCGGACTAGGTGGGGAGGGGGCGCGCGGCCTACCCTGGCCGGCCCTCCTCTTCTCCCTTACGACCCATGTAGGCCCATTAACCCCCCGGGGGGGGGTCCGGTAACCCCCCGGTACTCCGGTAAAATCCCAATTTCACCCGGAACGATTCCGATATCCAAATATAGGATTCCAATATATCAATCTTTATGTCTCGACCATTTCGAGACTTCTCGTCATGTCCGTGATCACATCCGGGACTCCGAACAACCTTCGGTACATCAAAAACTATAAACTCATAATATAACTGTCATCATAACGTTAAGCATGCGGACCCTACGGGTTCGAGAACTATGTAGACATGACCTAGAACAGTTTCCGGTCAATAACCAATAGCGGAACCTGGATGCTCATATTGGCTCATACATATTCTATGAAGATCTTTATCGGTCAAACCGCATAACAAGATACGTTGTTCCCTTTGTCATCGGTATGTTACTTGCTCGAGATTCGATCGTCAGTATCCAATACCTAGTTCAATCTCGTTACCGGCAAGTCTCTTTACTCGTTACGTAATGCATCATTCCATAACCAACTCATTAGCTACATTGCTTGTAAGGCTTATAGTGATGTGCATTACCGAGAGGGCCCAGAGATACCTCTCCGACAATCAGAGTGACAAAACCTAATCTCGAAATACGCCAACTCAACATGTACCTTTGGAGACACCTGTAGAGCTCCTTTATAATCACCCAGTTACGTTGTGACGTTTGGTAGCACACAAAGTGTTCCTCCGTAAATGGGAGTTGCATAATCTCATAGTTACAGGAACTTTGTATAAGTCATGAAGAAAGCAATAGCAACATACTAAACGATCAAGTGCTAAGCTAACGGAATGGGTCAAGTCAATCACATCATTCTCCTAATGATGTGATCCTATTAATCAAATGACAACTGTTTTGTCCATGGCTAGGAAACATAACCATCTTTGATAATCGAGCTAGTCAAGTAGAGGCATACTAGTGACACTATGTTTGTCTATGTATTCACACATGTATTATGTTTCCGGTTAATACAATTCTAGCATGAATAATAAAAATTTATCATGATATAAGGAAATAAATAATAACTTTATTATTGCCTTTAGGGCATATTTCCTTCAGTTGGGATGTTGGACGAAGGTGTGACGGAGAGAAAAGTGAAATATGGAACAATAGCTTCTTTTTAAGTAGTAGAGATATAGATGAAAATCGGGAAAAATCAATGGAGGGTGGGAGGCTAATGAAGAGGTGGTGCCGTGGTGGGGAGAAAATGTCAAGATTGAACAATATGTTCTTTTTAAGCAATAGAGATAGAGATAAAAACCAGAAGGGGATGGAAAACCAGAATAAATCGGTGGAGGGTGGGAAGTCATACAAAGGGTGGTGAGGAGAAAAAGTGAAAGATGGAACCATAGGTTCTTTTTATTAAGTAATGGAGATAGAGATCTGTGGCTATCTGTTTTTCCTTCCAATTGTTCTTTCTTCTTTCCTCTATTAAAATTCATGAATTCTTTTCGAAATCAAAGAATATTTTAAAAACAATTAGTGCACATTGGAAAAGCATGAACATATTTTTAAATAGTTCCTGAACATTAACAAAATCCCCATTTTTCAGGTTTATTTAAATGCAATTTAAATTCAAATATTTTCGAAATCTGTAGTCATTTAAAATTTTGTGAACCAAATAAGAACCAAAAAATAAAATAAAAGGACCTCGCACGATGCCAGCCCAAACACTAACCCTCCTATATGCTGCTTGTCGCGGCAAAAAGTCAGTGTTTCGCACAGGGGTGGATAACCTGGCCTGGCCCATTTGCAGTGGCAGTAGGAGAAATCGCATTCGCTAGTTGACAAAGAGGAGCATGCGTATGATGTGACTCGATACCGCAATCTCGTAGCAAGTCGCGTGCAGTGCCAGCCGGTGCGCCCGAGAAAAACAAATGAAATATTTGCAGCGCCATACATAAAGAAACAAAAGGTTGTGGCAAAACTTAAAAAACAATTCCCTAAAAATCCACAAAACAAAAGTTTGTGAGAGGACTAGAAGACATACCGCCAAATGGCAGCCCATTTTATATGAACTTTTTTTCAAATTTCGAATGTGATTTTCATTTTGATATTTTTGAACAAACTTTTAAGACTCTACCAATTTTTGGGACTCTCAAACATTTCTTCAAAGAAATGAACAAATTTGAAAACACGAACATTTTTTAAATTATGAATATTTTTATTAAAAACTGCAACAAAAGATAAAACACTCATTTTTACAAATTTACAAACAATATACTCAAAATGTGACATTCTTTGAATTAGCAAATAATTTTTGAAATTATAAACATTTATTGAACTTGTGATCAACTTTGGAAAGCTAGAACATTTTTTTGAAATTCATGAACATATTTTGAATTTTTGAAAAAAAAATTAAAATTGTAAATATTTTTATAAAATTACATAGAACATTATCTAAATATGAATACGTGAACATTTTCTTAATTTGTCAACAAATTTTAAAGTGGAACATTTTTTGAAATTCCCAAACATTTTTTGAATTTTCGAATGAATTATGAAATATTTTTAGAATTTTTGAAGAAGTTTTAAATGTGGGAACTTTTTACGAAATTCCCTTTTTTTAAAACATGAACATCTTGGATGTTAACTTTGTGGGGTTA
>NC_057798.1:777277309-777282720 GCF_018294505.1 Triticum aestivum | reverse complement strand
AGGTTAGTATTTTCTTTTTCGAGTAAAATATATAAATGGGGTTAGTATTTTCTTTTTCTAGTAAAACATGAATATTAAGAAACAAAAATGAAAAAACCTCGTATTTCTTAAAGAAATATTTGTGGAGTTAGAAAATGTTCATCATTTATTAATAATATTATTTTTTTGGAAATATTTGTGGATTTTATAACTATTCATGTATTTTGGAAAATGTTTGTGGATTTAAAAAGTATTCATAAATGTTGACAAAATTCTCGGATTAAAAAATATGCGTGTATTACAGATTCATGATTTTTGGATGGTAATAAACTAGAAAAATATAAAAATGAGCAAACGAACAAAAAGACTTACAAAGAAACAACAAGAAAAGAAAAAGGGAACACCCGAGTAAACTGCTCTAGAACCCGGCCTGCAACATAAAGTCCGAGACGAAAAAGAAAACCCCTCCAGCGCTTTAGGGCCGACTCCGAATCTTACCTAGACTAGGAAGCGGGATGACAAAAGCATGCATGCCTGGATAAGGGACAAAGCATATCACATTTTTATTGTGTGATGGTAACTCAGTATAAGTAGTGCGTGTATGATATTTCTTTTATTATCGGTAAGGTGATATAAAGATAAGATTGTTCATCCGATTAGTTGACTAGGATTCATGATGTATGTTTCAAACTAGCGCCCCAAAGAATGCTACTGTTAAATGGACCATCATTTTTGTCGTTGTCAAACTTATTCTCTACCTGGCCAACCTAACTAATGACAATCAGTGTTTCCTTCACAGCGAAGCACGTTAACTTTTCTCTCCCATTGCAATGCAGGGGCATGTTTGCTAGTTGTGGTTAACTCTAGCAACATATGTCAACTTCATGCTGGGATTCTCTCTCCCTCGTGCAATGCATCAAGGGTCTAGCCTGCATCTTCCTCATCGTCGGCTTCTTCACTGGGAAAACCTATTCCACGCATACGGCAGGGGATAGATGGCACACAGGCTTCCACGTGTCGTTAGTTAGGTCGGCCCAGTGCGGGGTAGAGCGCCATTTTCTCCTTTTATCATCCTTTTAGTTTATTGGCATGTGCCCGTGCACATGGCCAAATATTATTTAATAGAATAAGAGGACCATACGAGACGAATCTTCATGCAAAGCTAATAGATAAAATACTATTACGTTTTTGGTATAAAGTATAGATTTTCCAACTATTTCTTAAACTTATAATAGCTATGTACCCATGATTAATCTGCTATATTGAGTAACCAAATACAAGATATTACCAAGAATTTATTGCTCTTTATTGGGTTATCAAAGATGTCTGACAAGTACCAGATTTTACCAAGAGAAATAATGTATTTATGGGCCATGAATTTATTGCAATACCAAAGATCGACCTGGTCTATTGGGTTAACAAATATTGGTTTGATGAAAACCAGACGGGGATGAAAAACCAGGAAAAAAGTTGGAGGATGGGATGTTGGATGAAGGGGTGGTGGGGAGAAAAAGTGAAAGATGGAACCATATGTTCTTTTTAAGTAGTATATATAGAGATACAGATGCAAACCAGGAAAAATTGGTGAAGGGTGAGAGGTTGGACAAAGGGGTGGTCGGAGAAAGAGTGAAAGATGGAACGTAAGTTATTTTAAAGTTGTATAGTAGATATAGATGAATACCACAAGGGGATGGAGAATCCAAAAAATCGGTGAAGGGTGGGAGGTTGGACAAAGGGATGGTGGGGAGAAAAAGTGAAAGATGAAACCATAGGTCCTTTCTAAATAAGTAGACATAGAGATTTATGGCTATCTGTTTTTCTAATGATCTTATGTTTTTTTGGTTCATTTTTTCTCTATTAACATTAATGAATTCTTTTAAAATCAATGAATATTTAAAAAACAATTCATGAACATTAGGAAAACATGATATATTTTTAAATGGTTCATGAACATCACAAAATCCTGAGCACTTTTGAAAATTCATGATTATTTAAAATAAATTCACATATGATTAATAAAATCATGCACATACTTTTAAAATTTGTAATCATTTTAAATTTTGGGACCCAAATAAGAGCCAGTAAAGAAAAGAAAAAGAGCTCTCCCGGTGCCAGCCCAAAGCCTTACGTGTTTGCTCACTATGCCGTGTGGGGAGACCTGCCATTTGACGCTTGACGAATTTCCTATCTGGCGCATTTTGCGGCAAACAGTCGAGGCATCGCACACCTCGATCGATTGTATGGGCCTGCCCATCCAAGTGTTCGGGTTTGGGAACCTTCCAGAAGTCTCCTAAACACTTTCATTTTCTAGTTTTTCGATTACGGTTTTTATTTTTCCGTTTTTTCTTGTTCCATTTTTCTGTTTCTTTCTTCTCCTTTCTCTTTTCTTGTTTCTTTTTTATCTTAAAAAATTAGAAATTTCAAGAATTCTGCAAGATAGTAAAAAATGTTCAAAAATTTCAAATTTTGTTCACATTCTCGAAATTTATTCTTGTATTTCGAAAAATGTTCGAAATTTCGAATTTTGTTCACTTTTTTTACTATTTTTTCAAAATTCAGAGAATGTTCAACATTTCGAAAAAAAATATTTTTCAAAATTTGTTCACATTTTTAGAAAAATATTTAGGATTTGAAATATTGTCCATAAGTTTCAGAATTTGTTCAGGTTTTCTCAGTTTGCTCCCATTTAAAAAAATGTTCATGTTTCAAAAAGTGTTTTGCGTTTCATATGGTTATTCGTGTTTTTTCTTTAAAAAATGTTTGTCTTTTAATAAAACTCTGAATATTTCAGAAATTTGTTCGCTTTTCTATAATATGTTCAACCCTTCGAAATATGTTCCCATTTTCAAATTTTGTTCTCAAATTAAATAAAGTGTTTGTGTTTTCAAAAAATCTTGTTGAATTTGTAAAATGTTCATGTTTTCAAAAATGTTCAAGATTTCAAAAAATGTCCCTGTTTTTATTTTATTTTCTAAAATCAAAAAATGTTCTGAATTTCAAAATATGTTCACATTTTCCACTTTGTTCACATGTTTTTATAAATTCTTCATGTTTTTATATTTGTGTTTGAATTTCAATTTTTTCACATGTTTCGGTTAGTGTTCAAAATTTGTTTAGTATTTCAAAACTCTATTCACGTTTTCAAACATCACTCAAATTTTTAAAACTTTGTACATACCTTCCAAGAGAATGATCGAAAACTCTGAAAAAGATCAGATCTCCGTCTGTACATTCCTTATGAGTTCGCGCTTATTGAATTTTAGTAGGTCTTGCCAGCCCGTGTGGCTAGCGAGAATGCCTCCCGAGCTGGAGGTAAGTAGTTCAATTCCCTCCTCCTTCAGATTTTTTGCTGGGTCGGCCTAGTCGGGGCTCCGTGTGTGCGTCGGGGCAGCAATTTGCCACAGAGCATGTCACATAGGAGGTCCCGACGCTTGACGCATCAAATTTGAAGGGAAACAGACATGACGCATGCGAGTGGGCCAAACCAGCTCGGCGTGTTGAGCTGCTCACTCTTCCAGGGATATTTTTCGGCTTGCTCTTCTTTGTGGGGTTAGTATTTTGTCTTTTCAGTAAGAAATGAATATTTGTCTAAAAAGTAAGAAATGAATATTAAGAATTCTTTTTGAATATTTTTACAATTAAAATTTTGAAAAATTGTAACAATTACGAAAAATCACAAAAATTGAAAAACATTCCCATATTTGAAAAATGTTCGTATTTTTAAAGAAATATTTGTGGATTAAAAACATGTTCATTATTTGTAAATGATATTTAATGTTTTTTCAAAATATTCTAGAATTTAAAGAATAGCCACGCATTTTGGAAAATGTTATGGATTTTAAGAGGAAGTTTTTCCCTAAATGCTAGATAATGCAGCTGCACATTGCGCGGAGTCGAGCGCACGCACGCGAGCCGTCCGATGCTGACGCAATTTTGCTATGCAACAAACTGCTAGAAACGGCCTCCTTCCTCCTCCATCACGTGGTGGATGGTCCCTAAGCATTAATTGCATGCATACGCTAGTGTCATCCGATTTTATTTCGTCACATTTTTTCTCAAAAATCTATAATTTTTGAACCGTGCATCAGAACAAAGATTCGTTTTCATCATGGATTTCTCGCAATGTGGTCTTCAAAACTAGATCCCATATAAATATGTTGCGATTTTTTTTTAAAAGCAAGTTTGGTTCTAGTTAAGGCAACTTTATTACTAAACAGAAGCAACTTCCTTGCATCATGTGTACTAGTGAATTTATCTGGCAAGTGTATCATAGAAAACAAAGAAACCATGTCGGATAAATTTTCATCATATGTAGGCAATTGGACAGCATCCGTAGGCAACTTTGGAATTACATGGAGGCAACTTTCAGTACTAAAGGAGGAAACTTGTGTTATGAAGGTCCATACAACATATATTATGCATACATTGTCCTATT
Source organism: Triticum aestivum (assembly GCF_018294505.1). Classification (NCBI taxonomy): domain Eukaryota; kingdom Viridiplantae; phylum Streptophyta; class Magnoliopsida; order Poales; family Poaceae; genus Triticum; species Triticum aestivum. The sequence goes on along the minus strand of NC_057798.1, from coordinate 777,278,306 downwards.
ATCCCATATTCATATTTTGTAAAAGGAGATAAAACATTTCTCCTAGTTGTCTACCATTGTTACGAAGTTTGTGAAAAAAAACAAGGGTCTTATCCAAATGCATGCCATTTTTTTAATTAGTGGGATAATTTTTGTATTCAATAGATTGGTAATTATGTGAATTGTGAGGGACAAAGCAGTCGCTTGGACTTGCTAGAAGAGTTGCGTTGAGTCGTAATGTAGTTGCTTGGTTTGGTACGGGGACAAATCAGTCTCTTGGATTTGCTAGAAGAGTTACATCATGTCATAATGCAGTTGCTTGGTTTAGTTAGGACAATTGCTTGGTTTTGCTTGGATAGTTTTGCACGGTGTTTTGGGTAATGTAGTCTCTTGGATTTGCCTGGATAGTTGCTTGGTTTTGTTAGGCTTTTGTTAAAACATGCAATTGATTTGCAAATTTAGGCAATTGAGTAGTAATTGTAGGAAATTATTGTATCAATAGTAGGCAACTGGGAATCAATGATAGGCAATTTTATAGTACTTGTAGTAAACTGAGCATCAACCGTAGGAAACTGACCATCAACGATAGGAAACTAAGCAACCATGATAGGCATTCATAGGTACACATACTGCTATGAAGTTGCTTGGAGATAGTATTAAAGGTGCCTCATATTTTTTCTAATTTTCCTGGTTTTACACAAACCAACATCATAGAAGTCCTACTAGGCCATAAAAAGGATTTGTCTCCCTATATATAGCACTAAAGTTGCCTCCATTACACTCAAAGTTGCCCACCCAAAAAAGTTCGACGAAATCTATCCATATGGGAACTAGATTTAAAGAACTTGTCATGAGAAACCGAACAGTGAAAACAGTCCTGAATTCTGATACTCGAATCAAAAGTTAAGGCTTTTTAAATTTTTCTGAAACCTTAAATTAATGCACATTTGACAAGGTCTTGGCTAGTTTATTTGGTAGCGTTCCAGAATCATGTGGGTGCAGGAGAGGTGGCGTGGAG
>NC_057798.1:777259637-777277047 GCF_018294505.1 Triticum aestivum | reverse complement strand
GGACAAACTGTACTTTTTAAGATCTCCTTCCATTTATGGTACAGGCACTCAATTGCACGAATGGGCGCCCAGGCACTAGCTAGCCACGTCCATTTTTTTCCTTTTTCTTTTGAGAGGTACCTGTCAAAGAAGTTAGCACTGAGCGAGTAGCCCGTAGCAACTAGTGATGGGCCACGACCCACTAGGGGCTCACATGAGTGCCAGCAAGATTTCGGGGAGCTGAAGGCGCCAATCAGGAGGTCCCGAGAGCATCTAGTTGATGAGCACTCCTTCAGGAGCCTCCCAGCGATCACTTCGGGGTGGGCTGAGAGCGCGTCACCGTCACATGTCGCGTTCTGAGCACTCCCTCCGTTTTTATTTTGCGCATGCATTTTCGGCTTTTTCGATGGCTTTTCCGGGTGTTTTTGACTTTTTGTTTTTTCTCGGGTCTTTCTTAACTTTTCGAGAAAAAAATAATTTGAGCAAAAATTGATTTTCTTTTTTTATTTGTTTTTGTGAGAGGTACGATTTTGCTTCCGTAAGAGGCACAACTGTGCCTCTCGGAAATTAAAAAACGCGTTTTCTCATATATTTTCTTCGATGAGAGGCATGTTTTTGCATCCACGAGAGACACGATTTTACTTCCGCGAGAGGCATGGTTGTGCATCTCGTAAACAGAAAAAAACATATTTTTTTGTGAGAGGCACGGTTCTACTTTCGCGAGAGGCACGGCTGTGCCTCTCGGAAAAGAAAAAAAACGTGTTTTCTTTTTCTTTTCTTGCATGAGAGGCACGGTTTTGCTTCCGCGAGAAGTATGTTTTTGTTCTAGGTTTTTTCGTGAAAAATAGTTCATCAAAACCTATCAACATGAGATATAGTTTTGAAGATCTTAACGCAAGGAATCCGAGGATGAAAACAGTTCGATATTTGAATGCACGGTCTAAGAAAGAAAACGTTTTGAATTAACCGATCTAAAAAAGAGAAAACCCCCAATTGCGATAAGTGACGCACAATCACTTGTCATAATTTGAGAAGATGGAAGTGAACTTTGGAAGGAAGACTTTAGATTTTGGGAGGTCCTTCTCCGGGATCGGGAGGGCTTCGGGATTGAAACCTAGCTGTGGCCGATACGGAGGTGGCTGTCACCGCTGTCCACACCTCGAAGGTGGAATCCTTTCCGATGACTTGCGCAAGTATTTCTGGGGTCATGGAGTTTAGCAGATATGAGAGCACCTGTTGATCTTTGGCGATCCAGGCCGCATACAGCGGGTTCGGCGCCATGGCCGTGGTCTTGTCCGCCTGCGTGATCTCCGCCGTTTTGGGCGGAGCTGCATCGCTGTTGTCTAGAAAACTAGTCACCTGCGCACCTCGCAGGGCTGGTATGACTTGTGCCTTCCAGAGGATGAAGTTTCCTTTCGCGAGCTTCTCCGTCGGCGGTGACCCGAGGTTGAGGGAGGCGGACGACGAGGAAGACATGGCGACGGCAGCGGTGGTTGTGGTTTGTGGTTTCTGTTGTAGCTAGATGTATTAGGAAGAGGTGGCTCTGATGACCATGTTAGATTGGGAAGCGTTCCTACTCCCTCGTAAGGGAGCCGCGATGGTTTATATTGATACGAGGCAGAAGCCCTGCCGTGGCTTACAAGTTGAAGCAACCGATTGCCAACGATACGGTTGTTACAGAGGAGGTTGAGATAGCTACGAGAGAGAGAGAGAGAAGATATGTCGTTGAGATTACAAGTGGAGATAAACATAAACTCAAACACAGCAGAGGACGACCAGCGCTACCACGGCCGCGGCGGGGAGGGCGACGGCCAAGGCAGAGCCCGCCCGCTGCTCCATTGCTGCGGCCCACTCCTGGATCCCTGCAACGAGCGCCGGGAACGCGGATGCGAGGAAGCGGAACAGCTCGGCAAGCTTCTTCAATACAATGTCCCACGGGATGGGATGCCCGTCGTGTCCTTGGAGGAGGACGGAGTCGAAAGCTCCCTGCACCGTGACGAGCTTTCTAATCCTTGGCGCCGCCATCTTCGTGGGTCTTGGCCGCCTGATTAGGCGCTGGTTATGCTCACGGGGACTAACGACGATGGAGCTGTGGTGTTGGTCTGTTAACGTTAGCTGAGAAAGGGTATATATATGAACTCTGAGTGAACTCAGGCCGTGCCGGAAATCAACGTCCTGTTTCGTTACTCCCTAAGTTGCTTGCTTGCTTGTCTTGGAGTAACGTTTCTGATGCTCCACCTTAGTTGTATCTAAATCATGAAAGCAGAGAGATAATCACCAAAAACAAATTGATGATTTATATACGCAGGAAGTTTTTCTGTTTTAGGAATGGACGTGTAAAGCTTTGGGTAATTTCGTAGTGTTGTGCACGTCTGGTGCACGCGGATCCACGTATCTATTACAGTATGTGTCAAGTGTAGGAAGAGAAAGGGACGGGCTTTGCAAGTTGCAACGGCTGTAATCAACTCGCCGTGGAAGGAGAGAAAACAGCTAATAATTCTCGAACCTAGAATTGTTAACAGCTACTCCATCGAATGCAGCCATGCATGTATTAGCTGAAGGTATCTTAAGTGAAACTCCGGTGGGTGGGTGTTAAGTAGGAAGATTGTTAATCAGTAGGAAGATTCAGAGACGCTTCTTCCTTAAAAAAAGGAATATCATGACCACTAAACCGTTTACTTTTGCGAGTTAAGCACGAGGGAGGTAAACCACGTGCCCATGTTGTCATGCCTTGACTAGTTCCCCACGGCTCGTTGGCGTCAAGAGCTCTGCGTGCATACATACATACATACATAGAGAGCTTCTTCACAACACATCTCCGGTCGTGTCTTTTGTCGTGGGGAAGGCAGACCCTGAAGCCATCGAGATACTTGTTCATCTCGACGAGCACTGAACCCCTCCTTATTTCAGGTGAAATTTTCTTTTATATACAAGCGTTAATTTGATTTTTTTTCTTTTTTGATTTAAGTGAAAGCTGGATGCCTATTTCTTCCCAAGACTCTGAATTGCTGAGGCCACCTAATGGCAAACGCTAAATTTAACACCTGCGCCCTTTGTTATTGCGACCAGGGGCTGTAGAGTTAAGGTTTTTTGGTCAGCTAGCAGAGTTTAAGTTGTTCACGGAACAAGCTTCAACTAGGACCAACATGATTGAATCTGTTTTTGCCTTGATAACAAATCCTGGTTAGCTAAGATCCTTCTATAGCAAAAAACAAAAAAGAAATTTGTTCTGCATACACGCCGAGTTCGATCCCGCAGCCCCTCGCGTCGCCCCCGCGGGCGACCCGGGGGAAACCCTAGCCGCCGCTTCTCGCACCTCCTCCGCCTCTCTCCCTCCTCGCCGCCGTCTGCAGCGCCGCCGGGCGAAGCCTGGCCGGCTGGGCGGCGGCGGGGCTTCTCCTCATCCTTCTCGTCTTGGCCGGCGTGGGACAGCGGGGTCGAGAGGAGCACCGGGCGAACGTGGGGTTCGACAGCGCGGCTGGCGGGTCTCCCGGCGGCGTCATGCGCAGCGCGGCGGTGGTGGCCTGCGTGTCGCGAGGTGGTGGCTGCGTTGGGCCTGCCCGGTGATCGCCGGTGGATGCTGTGGATCTCATCTGAGGCAGCAGCGGCTCCTCTTGTGCGATCCGAAGGCGGCGGCTAGGGCGGCGACCCCAGGCCGTGCGGCGGTGGCCGAAGCACCATAGCCGGTGGAGCGGCGTCCCTGAGATGGATGGCGGCGGTGGCAGCACCCCATCCGGCCGGGTGGGCTGTTCTGGTCGGAGATGGTAACGGCGGTGACTGCGGATCCAACGCCCCGATCGGATCCTCCGCGGGGAGGCCTTCCGCCGGCCGGCGGCGCATGGAGGGGCCGGTGAAGAGATGTCGGATCTCCGCTGGATACCGACGACGACATACGTCTTCGTGGCGAGGTTCCGCTCGGTTCCAGCTAGCCGCGAGATCGGGACGACGTGGCTTCCGGTGAAACTCATGCCTGACTGCGGTCTTGGCGGACGATGGCGGCGTCTCATACTTCGTTCCCTTCTCGAGGCATCATCGTTGCAGGTCACGTTAACCTGATCGGGGAGTTTCAGGGGAAACCCTTGATATGGGTGTACTGGATCAGATGATGACGGAGCCTTCGGTGTCGTTCTTCCTCCTGGGGCATCGTTTTGGAGCAAGTGCTGGTTGGAGGGGACAAGAGGAGGAGCGGTGTTTCATCTTGCCCATTGATGACGGCGGATCTCGGTGGCGTGGCACAATGGAGACTCGGTGCCCGATGCGCGGAGATGGACTCGCGCAGGAGGGTGACGCTGTCTGGCATCGTGGTGGCGTCGGCGGCAGCTAGACCGGGCAAGGTAGATGCAGCAGTACAACTCTGAAGATGGATTGGTGGCAGGTGGCTTCGGCGACCTCATACCCGGCAGGCGTCCTGGTTGAGGAGCACGCCGAACTGGTGGGTGCCCATACCCGGCAAGTCTCCTAGTTGGGATCTTAGGTCTTAGATGTTAGGTTTGTCTGCGAGGTCTGTTTGGTATTAGGCCCAGACTATCAGCGCCCCTTCATCAACTGGATAGGAGTAGCGAAAGATGTTGTACACACGGTGGCTTTAGTCTTACTGTTGTATGACTTTGTAAGGTCTTATGTCAATAATTAATAAAATGGTTGTATGCATCGTCCAGATGCAGAGGCCGGGGTCTTCCTCCTTTTCTAAAAAAAATATATGGGATACTTATAAGCCGATGTTTTCCCTACATATTTGGAGTAATAATCTACAACAATGAATGGGGGACTATCCTCCTTTCCTGGAAAAAAAATACATGGCCTCAATTTTCATTCCACCAATTGTTTTTTGTTTTCTTTTCTTTTCGAAAAAAAATGTTTTTATTTTCTCTGAAACCAAGGTGTCTATTTAGTTGACAGTGTCACATTTATTGATTCTCTAGCGGAAGATTATGCAAGCGTCATTGCAGCTTGGCCTCTGCCTCATATTGCTTGCAGCACAGTATGGCCCTGGAAGTGCGGTTCCTAGTTCACACTGCCGAAGGCAGTGTGCGAATGTCGAGATACCATACCCATTTGGTATAGACCCAGGCTGTTCGCTCGGAGATGGCTTCCACCTCGACTGCAAGGTCCACGATGGCAAAGAGAAGAGATTCAGGACTGCCTTTGAGGTCCTCGACATCTCCTTGAAGCAAGGGACAACTCGAGTGCTCAATTTCATTGTGGGGTACTGCTACAACACCTCCACCGGGAGCATGGAGTATTTTGGCCGATACGGGGGGTTCAATGAAGGCTTTTCTTCTCCATACCGCCTCTCCGATGTCCAGAACAGATTCACGGTCATCGGCTGCAATGCCATGTCCTCTATCTCGGACCGTGAAGGCACAGGCTACGAAGGGGCCGCGACGTGCCGCAACCAGTCGGACCTAGTTGATGGATCTTGCTCCGATATCGGATGCTCCCAGACGACGATACCGAAGAGGATGTACTTCTACGCAACAACCTTTTTTAGCTCGGACAACAATAGTCAGATATGGAAGTTCAATCGGTGCAGTTATGCAGTGTTGATGGAAACAACGTCATTCAGGTTCAGCACTAAGTACATAACCACCAACAAGTTCAATGGCACAAATGATGGGCGGGTACCTGTGGTGCTTGACTGGGCTGTGAGAGATATCAAGTCATGTGATGTTGCAAAACAGAATAAGACTGGCACTTATGCATGCCTCAGTAGCAATAGCAAGTGTGTGAATTCCAGCAATGACCAAGGGTACATGTGCAATTGCACCAATGTCTATGAAGGCAACCCTTATCTTCCTGGTGGATGCAAAGGTACCAATTATTAGCTTCGAGCTAGTGAAAATCTATATTTGCACTAATATCAATCAAATTGCACATTGGATGTAGGGTCCCTTTATCTTATTTGACACTAGATTATTTTGTTTGGCTACTTTTGTTGCAGATATTAATGAATGCGATCACAACCCATGCCCTTCGGATGGTGTTTGTCGCAATATTGCTGGAGAATACCGATGTTCATGTCGAGTTGGGAAAAAATATGCCAAAGAAAGCAATACATGCAACCCAAATACAGGCTTCATAATAGCTAACGACCGAACAAACATGAACACCTAGCTAGGTCATTAACTTTATCGCACTCTTGTGCAATGTAATGAAATAAAAGAGTTATGTGAAACCAATCTAATGTTAGCTAATTTACACCAACTATGTTCTACTCTCTCTCTCTCTCTCTCTCTCTCTCTCTCTCTCTCTCTCTCTCTCTCTCTCTCGCCCCTTGGTCTAAAAAATAATTCTCTTATCTAATGTTGTTATCAGGACTTACAATGGGATTATTTGGTCTGATGGTTATCATCATGATCTCTATCTTCCGGGGACAAATGACAATTCAAAAGAGAAAATTGAATAAAGTTAAGCAGGAGTATTTTCGCGAGCATGGAGGCTTGCTTTTGTTTGATAGGATGAGATCAGAGAAAGGTCTTGCTTTCAATGTATTTTCAGAAGCTGAACTCAGACATGCCACTGATAACTTTGACATTAGTAGAATACTTGGAAAAGGAGGCCATGGAACAGTCTATAAAGGGATAATAAGGAGCAATATGCGAGTTGCAGTTAGAAGATGTGGAATAGTTGATGAATGGCAGAAGAAGGAATTTGGGAAAGAGATGCTCATTTTATCGCAAATCAATCACAAGAACGTTGCTGAACTCTTGGGTTGCTGCCTTGAGGTGGAAGTTCCTATTCTAGTCTATGAGTTTGTCCGAAATGGTACATTGTTTGAGCTTATCCATGGCAGGAAACAGGCATTGCAAATTTCCTTCAGCACTCTCTTAAGGATCGCTCATGAAGCAGCAGAATGTCTCAGCTTCCTACATTCATATGCGTCACTCCCAATTATTCATGGTGATGTGAAAACTTCCAACATCTTGCTTGATGATAACTATATGGCCAAAGTGTCAGACTTTGGAGCCTCTATATTATCCCCGTCTGACAAAGAGCAGTTTGTTATAATGGTTCAAGGTACATGTGGCTGCCTTGATCCTGAATACATGCAAACATGCCAGTTAACGGACAAAAGCGACGTGTACAGTTTTGGACTTATCCTTTTAGAGATCCTCACCGGCCAGTTGCCACTAAAGCTCGAGGGGACTGAGAAGCCAAGAAGCTTGTCATTGATTTTCCTTTCTGCTATGAAGGAGAATAATATAGAAGATGTGTTGGTGAGCCAAGTGAAAGGCCAAGCAAGTAGGGAGTTGCTGAGAGGACTTGTAGACCTGGCTAAGAAATGCCTAGAAATGTGTGGTGATAACAGGCCATCCATGAAAAATGTCGCGGATGAGCTAAATAGATTGAGAAAACTTTCACTACATCATTGGGTACAACTCGAGATGGAGATGGACGAAGAAAATCTTCTTGGGGGAGAATCTACTAGTGGTTATGAAATAGAATAAAGTGGGTATCCAATGGACCAAAGTGAGAACCATCCCATAAACCCTGGAAGTTCCTATTATGCAAGATGACTAAACATGCATAATGATCTATAAATTACTACATGCAGATACATATGTTCCTTCTGAACCTCAGTACCACATGTATTTTATTTCGAGGTAGTATTGCCGCTAATGTGTGTAACTTTTATAATAGGGAGTCTATCTCCTACAACTCTATAGTTTGCAAATTCCAATTTATGTTTTATAATCCATTCGATGTGTGATGTATGTTCAACAACAAAAGTCCATTGGATATCAAATACATATGTATATTAGACCCAAATGAAATATACAATTCACGCACGCATGCTACTTGAACAAAACTATCTCCGATCCAAGGCATATCCTATTATATTGGTTTCTTGTATTTTGATATATGTTCCAATTTTAAACATATTACTACTTGAACAAAACTATCTCTGATCCAAGGCAGATCCTATTATATTTGTTTGTTATATTTGAATATATGTTCCAATAATAAACATATTATTTTCCACACAAGATTGTACAAAGTAGTTGTCCCTACTTCGTTAGTTGATTTTTCCAAGGAAAACATAACATGAAGAAATGTATAGAGATAACTAAATGTTGTATTAATATTGAAAAACTAGCAATGCACATTCACACCTATGAGGAGTTGAACCAATTGTGCATTTGCATGTGCAAGTACAAATCTAAACTGAACAATAACATATGTGCAAGTACTTGTAACATCTCATCATTACACTGTCTTACACATCTCAATACTACCGAAATTTCAAAGAGAAAGAGACAAAGAGGAGTAGCAGCAGCAAGGTTTGGGGGAGAAAAGGAGCATCAGTTTTGTGGAGAGAGGATCTTCAGCAGAGGGAGGTTGAAAGAGAGAGCAGCAGCAAGTTCAGCAGAGGAAGGAGCAACAACGGGGGAAGAGAATGGTGAGGATGCACCGACCTGCCGAGCTCCAGCCAGTGGCAATGGCAGCGACATCCGGCAAGTCCTGCCCGTAGCGGCGAGCGGCGGCCAAGCTCCAGCCAAGGGAGGGGAAGACGGCGATCCACCGGCCAGATGGTGTTAGAGGGATGGTAAGGCGACGACCAAGCTCCAGTGGGCGGCAACGACGGCTGTAGCGGAAGATCCCTGCACTTAGCGGCGGGCGGCGGCCGTCGCTAGCAGAGGCACAGGTCATCTACCGTTGTCGATTTGGTCACCGGATTTGGTTTGAGACTATGGGTAGAAATGGTCTAGGACTGTTTGGTTTGTATCCAGACCAAACCAACTCAGTGCAACAATAGTTAAAGCCCAGACCAAACTAAATTGATTTAGGGACTTGGCCCATTTCATCCGATCCAAAGGCAGCCTAATACAAAAACCGACTGAAACTATGGTTCCAGTCCAAACCATCCCCAGGTTTACTTGCATCGGTGACATTTTTGATGTTCCACCTCAGTTGTATCTAAATCATCAAAGCAGAGAGATAATCAACAACGTTTAAAGCTTTAGGTAATTTCGTAGCAGTGTCCTTGATGTCTGGTGCATCCGGATCCACATAGGGTGCATTATATGTACGTCGTTTTCTGTTTTCGGAATGGGGGCTGCAAAGCTTTATGTAATTTCATAATAGTGTTCTTGATGTCTGGTACATCTAGATCGACATAGGGTGCATTATACGTGTCGTGCCAAGAGGATATAATTGATTTTCGTTATTTATTATTCCCTTCGTCCTATAATATAAGAGCTTTTTGAAGTATCAAAAACATTTTTATATCATGGGACCGAGGGAGTAAGTGGCAAGTTGCAATGCGTGGCTGCAATCAACTTATCTAATAAATCTGGAACCTAGAATTGTTAACGGCTAATCCATCGGACGTAGCCATGCCAGTGGCGGCGCCAGGAAATGGAGGCTGGGTATTCATCCAAAATTTTTTTTGGCTCTAAATGTAGTATATGAACCAAACAACATAATACTAGCAATATATGAACAAAACAACACTAGCATAACAACAATAGCAATATTTCAATGTAACAGACCATAACAACATGAATACATAAGTACCTTCTGATTAATAAAGTGATGATATCCTTCTTACAATGTATCAGACCATAACAACCAATAATATTTTCGCGCACTCAGTAGGCAATAGCAGAGTGATGTGCATATTTGACAGCAACACAAGCAGCAATTTGTCCCCAAAACTTTAACCCAGAATACCCACCTTAAGACTAATCAAATCCAGCACTAGTAGGCAGTAGCTCGTTGCATTCAAATCCAGCACTAGCAGCAATTTGTCCAATTTGACTGCACTACAAATCCACCTACAGATAATAGAACTAGGAATTAGGAATTAGGAGCATGTGATTTGACCATGAACTAGGAATTAGGAATTAGCAACTAGGACAAATCCAGCACTAGCTCGCCCCGTGATGCTCCAGGCGCTGCTACAATTTGACCAAGCGCTGCCGCATGAGCCCATAGGAATTAGGAAGTTAGAACTAGGAGAAGAGGAGAATAGAACCTGCTCCGCTGCCGACCTATCGCTAGTCGCCCGTTCAGCGGCTCCGCTTGCCGCTGCCTGCAGTCAGTACTGGCCGCCACCGCTGGCCGCTACTCGCCGCCGCCGCCGCCGCTAGGCGCTGGCCGCTACACGCCGCCGCTGTCGCCGCTGGCCGCAGGCGCTAGGTTAGGTTGGGGACTTGGCGAACGGCCGAGACGCCGAGTGGGGGCTGGATCAAGCGAACAGGACGAGTGTAGCCGGTAACCTGTGTGGGCCGTGGGCTGTGGGCCGCGAAATAAGGCATGTATTAATTTTTTTGGGCCAAATCTTGGGTATTCAAATGAATACAGGTGAATACCCCTGGCGCCGCCGATGAGCCATGCAGCTAGTGTCCACTAGCCAGTAGTATATGAACTGCAACTCCGGTGGGTGGGTGTTACATGTTTCATGTTTGGTTCCCGTTGAGGAATTTGTTAATCAGTAGGAAGATTCAGAGACGTTTCTTTCTTAAAAAAAATCGAATATTATGAACACTTGACGACGACTCTGGACCGTTTACTTTTGCTAGGTATAAACACGATCGTGGTCCGTCCGCCGCCATAGAAAGCTCGATCGAGGTGTTGGATTCTTCACAACACATCTTTGTGTCTTGTCTTTGCCTCGGCCTCGTATTGCTTGCAGCACAATTAATATGCTCGCAGAAGTGTGGCTCCTAGTTCACGTACCGAATGCAGTGTGGGAACGCTGAGATACCGTACCCATTGGGTGTCGGCTTCCACATTAGCCGTGAGGTCCACGATGGCACACAGAAGACATTCAAGAGTGCCTTTGAGGTGCTCGACATCTCCTTGAAGCAAGGGATTGATCAAGTGCTCTATTTCATCGTGGCATACTACTACAACACCTCCACCGGGAGCATCAACTATTTTGGCTGATACACGGTGCTCAATGAAGGAGTTTATTCTCCCAGTCGTAGAAAATGAGCGTCAAACGTACGCAGTGACCGTTTCAGTCCATTTTAGCAAGTATGATTACCGTAACAAGCTATTTTCTCAATACAATGACCAAAATGACCAGCCTAAATAAGTTCAGTGACCCAGAGTCTACGAGATCTCCATCTCTAGCCCTTACATCGGCCAACATCAGATCACGGCCCTCATTTCCTCCACCACCGGCGCGTACCCGTGGTGGAGCAGGAGGATGATGAGAAGATCCTATTCCTGCAAGATCTTCAGAAAACTCGCGAAACATGTGCTGGCCCCTGGCTCCTTGGGGGCGACTTCAACCTTGTCTCCTCCTCCAAGGACAAGAGCTAGGCATCGTCCCAAGGGAGCCCGTTATCCAATACCTTCACATACATAAATGAAAAGCAGGAACCAAATTCAATGGTACAAGTCAGCATGTGCTACATATTCCAAGTAGTTCATACCCGGTAATTCAAGCTAGCCTAACCCAACTGGAATAATAGAAAGAAAAAAGGAAGGCTCCCAAGAAGGAAGGGATGCTCTGATTTTTTTAATCTGAGTTTCTTGTCGAACAAGTTCAGTTAAATATGTACGTCCGAAACTCTAGTCAAATTCGGATTGGTTTTGTCCGAACTTTCCAAAACTGTTCGGTTTCAACTGGCTGCACCTTGCGGGTCTGTTTTGTGGTGGTAAACGACCTCGAATGGAAACAAGTCCAAAAGCAATCTCTCTCTCTCTCTCTCTCTCTCTCTCTCTATATATATATATATATATATATATATATATATATATATATATATATATATATATATTTATATCCCTCCCTCCCTCCTCTCTCTCGCTCTCTCTCTCTCTCTCTCTCTCTGGGGCAAAGGCACCGCCTTCAACCCCGCGGGGCTCCATAGCTTCTCCCGGCGAAGTAGCCAGACGATCCATGCCTAGTGCAGGTTAAGAATGAGGTGGTAGTTCATCTACCTCATAAGTTAACCACGAAATGTACTCCACATATATAGACTAATACTACCAGGTGAGGCCTGTAACAAGAACTCCACACGCATCAAGCTACTACCAAATGTCCATCTGTCGTCTTCTTTAGGCTCATCTAATCTACCACATAAGTTAAGTTTCCATCATGACGGTACCACATTCATGCATGCGTGTACATGTATTATTCTACTCGTGCTAGTTTAGCTCCAGTTGCTCTTGCTCTTGTATGTATCACATTCAGGCTAGAACTAACACCAGAACCCAAAACAAATTAGCCTTGCCTACATGATTTGGTTCAACCAAATATATTTTTTAGAGTTAACACTAGAAAAATTGGAGAAATTCAGATTAACATGATTTTATATAACAATGGCAGAGCTAGCAATTGAAGCCAGTGATATCAACAGAAAAACATATATACTTAAACATAGCTGGAGTTAGCTTGCAAGACACATTTCAAACTTCATATTCTTCACCATTTCAATACACGATGCAAAGTTTATAACCGAGACAGCCAAGAACGTATTCTACCAAGGGTACTACAGTCTCTCACATAGATGCACCAAGTTCAGGCTTGAAAACTACAAGGTCTTTGACAGATGAACAAAGTAGCAATACAGTGCGATACATGTAAAGCATTCAAGCAATGGAAATAGATCCTTCTGAGTTTGGAAGCTGATGCCTCTTCATGATTAATGGTGGCATAAATATATCAAGATATTTGGCTTGTGTGACATTTTTTTACTAGTGAAGCATGAATAATCATTTTTTTTGTTTCTTAATATTCTTTTTCAAAATATTTTATTTTTGTTTCTTAATATTCATGTTTTACTAGAAAAAGAAAATACTAACCCCACATGAAACTTTTTTGGGGTTAGTATTTTCTTTTTCTAGTAAAACATTAATATTAAGAAACAAAGATGAAATATTTTAGAATTAAAATTTCGAAGAATGTTTGTAATAATTGAAAATATTCGCAAAAAATGAAAAAGTTTCACAATTTGTGGATTTAGAAAATATTCATCACTTATAAATAATATTAAATGTAACTTCTTTTCTGAATATAATGGTCAGGTGATCCTAAAGTAGTCATATAGATACAACAAGAATTTATTCTACCAAGGGTACTATAGATCTCTCACATAGATACAACAAGTTCAATGCATCCTCACAAATAACATAATTTTTTAAAAGGAATAATGAGCTCGATAATTTTTTCAAAATATTTTCTTTTTCTAGTACAACATGAATATTCATTTTTGTTTCTTAATATTATTTTTTAAAAATTTTGATTCTAAATATTTCGTTTTTGTTTCTGAATATTCATATTTTACTAGAAAAACAAAATACTAACCCCACATGAAACTTTTTTGGGGTTAGTATTTTTTTTTCTAGTAAAACATGAATATTAAGAAACAACGATGAAATATTTTAGAATTAAAATTTCGAAGAATGTTTGTAATAATTGAAAATATTCACAAAAATGAAAAAGTTTCACATATTTGTGGATTTAGAAAATATTTATCATTTATAAATAATATTTAATGTATCTGCTTTTCTGAATATAATGGTCAGGTGATCCTAAAGTAGTCATATATAGATACAACAAGAATTTATTCTACCATTGGTACTATAGATCCCTCACATAGATACAACAAGTTCAATGCATCCCCGCAAATAACATAATTTTTGAAAGGAATAATAAGCTCGATAATTTTTTTTAAGGAAATAACATGCTTTCAAACTGAATGAGGAAACCATGAAAGAAATTTATTGGATAGTCAAAAGGATAAGAAAAAGATGAATCCATCAAATGTTAAACCTGATTTAGCTCTGCTCCAACAATATAAGCAAAGGCACCAAGAGCATCAAAGAGTATCCTAAGGTTTCGCATCTGCTTAGTTAGAAGCAAAACATAGCATTAAAACTAAGAAAAGATAGACCTGATGCAGTACCTGTAAAACTGGGAAACCCAATGCCAAATCCAACAAATCAACTCAAAGATCCATATAAACAAAACATTGAACTGTTAATGTTCTTTCTTCAGTTATTAGACGTAGGCGCAGTTTTCTTCGGTCATGAGAATTTTTATGTGCTAGTGATTCGGGCCACAAGTACATGTTTCCATCCATTAAACAGACAAAATAAGAGAGAAAACAGTAAAAATTGGATGGCCTATTGGATGTTGAGCGAGGTTTGAAACCGACAAGAATTGGATTTGATGGCTTATTGGCTCGATAATCCATACTGGTGAGAAAAAAACACCACCTGATTGCTACAACTTTAAAAGATGCAGAACAATACAATGCATGAAAAATTGTTTTCAAAAGAGATTCGGAACCAAGGTACACCATGAACTACGAACTATATGATAGAAGATCATTATCTATCTACTTACAAATGCAAGTGAGCAGTGACACCCTTGCATTGTTAGGGTATCTACAACGCCAGCCGGCGCTTGTGACAGGAGGTAGGCTTTAATTCCTAGCCATTATGATCCAATTCCGTCCAATCCAAGGCTTCTCGCTAGCATCGATGCTAGGACTGCCGTCGGGCGCTTCATTCTTTTTTCTTACCCCTCAGCCTGTTAACCAAGCGTTGTCCTTTTTTCCACAAGAAAACAATTGCACTATAGATGCCCTTAGAGTTCTTTCTTCAATTAGACGTAGGTGCAATTCAGGAGACCACTTCTTTAATTCATTTTTTTATTGCCTGCATCCAAATACGTGCTCTTGCATGATAGATGTCCTTAGAGTTCTTTCTTCAGTTAGAGGTAGGTGGCAGAGTTTTTCTTGATGTATGGACGCAAGCACATGTTTCCCTTCAGTAAACTAGCAGACAAGAGTAGAAGAGAGAAAGCAGTAAAAGTGCATGGCCTATTGGCTGATGAGTCAGGTTTGAAAGCGAAAAGAATGTGGATTTGTTCTGTTCTCAACCATGTGAATAAAACGCATGGTGGCTGGCCCATTCTACTCGACACGACGTACCTTCATATCTTGCCCAGTATTAGTCTGTGTTTTTGTGGTGTTGCATGTCCAGCGTTCTCCTGCCCGCATCTCCGGTTCCTCATCCAGTTAAACCATCTACGTCCACTGCACCACAAGGTAGTATAAAGAAGAAAAATACTGGTCAGTTTGAGTGGCACCCATCATGCTAAAGAACGAAGGGAGTCTCTTTTAGAAAATTATCAACTAGTCGTGAAGAATGCAAAGTAAGTAATATAATACCAAATGCCTCATTTTGTTAATTAAACATAGTATTTCATGCCTTCTTGTGTGCTAATCGCTCACTTATATTTATGTTTTGTAGCGTTTATCAATGTATATATTTCCGATAATTATCAACTATAATTATCAATCTCCAACTGGGCAAATTCATGTGTCCATATCACACTCCTTATACTAAGTGTTATCTCATTTATTCCTAGGTGATCTTTACTTTAATGGGAGCTCTCAAATCACTACTTATTATTGATGTCTTCTCCTTCATGCTTTATGAAATTCAAGACTTTTACTACAATAATTAGCAATTGAATTAACAAATACCGTGTCTTAAATATTACTATGTGTTTCACAAGAACAAATATACAACAATTTCAGAGACCATCATATTGCTAATTCTATAGCTTTTCTAGCATCTTGGAAAGATTTCTCAACTTGTACTTCAAAATAAAATGAGAAACCCCACTGTTTAGAGAAACTAAACTATTAATTGGCATCATAGTATTGCAATTTTTGATTATCATATGGTTTTGTGAAAAAATTATACTACCAAATTTAGACTGTGATGTGATATGAAAGAAGATCATTGTTTCAGGTGGTATATACAACTATGACAAGTACTTAAACATTGTATAGGAACCCAGGCATGATAGTATTACAATTCATGAGTGATGTAAGGCTTGAGGTTGCTTGGAAAAACAAGTAAAAGGGCATGTGAAGAGGAGCATATGCAGCTAAATTTATTAGTGTGCGCTCACAATTTGAAATACAATATTGGCAAACAATCTCAAATGAAGATATGGTAAACAAACCCCATGTTTTTTCTGCTTTAAAGATGAGCA
The DNA here is from genome assembly GCF_018294505.1 of Triticum aestivum. Classification (NCBI taxonomy): domain Eukaryota; kingdom Viridiplantae; phylum Streptophyta; class Magnoliopsida; order Poales; family Poaceae; genus Triticum; species Triticum aestivum. Next base: position 777,261,095 of record NC_057798.1, on the reverse strand, counting down.
AAGACGGTGAAATGAAATCAAAATAACCATTTATTTGCAAAAGATTCAGAAACAAAGTAGATCATGAACCAAGAAGCATATGAAAAAAGATCAACTAATTTCTACTAATAATGCTCATGGAAATTAAACATACAAAAGAAATCTTGTGATATCTATAAAACCAAGCTTTACTCTCTAGATGGAAAGTTTCTTCTCACTACCCTGACAGCAAGCCAAAATGTTTAGATCTGGCAAAGAATGTCATTGTAAGATAAAAACAACCCATCATAGCACAGTACCAACAGTGGGACAGCCAATGCCAAGTCCAACAAATCAAATCAACGACACATATAAATAAAACACTGCAGAACTGTTAGCAGCAACCCCCTTGTAATGTTCTTGTTCTTTCTTCAGTTATTAGATGTAGGTGTAGTTTTCTTCAGTCATGAGAATTTTTATGTGCCAACGATTCAGGCCATGAGTACATGTTTCCATCCATTAAACGGACAAAAGGGGAAGAGACAAAGAAGTAAAATTGCATGGCATATTGGATGTTCAGTGAGATTTGAAACCAACAAGAATGTGGATTTGATGTCCTATTGGCTCGATAATCCATGCCAGTGAGAAAAAAACACCACCTGAAGATGTAGGTGTAGCAAAATTACAATGCAAGGATAATAAAACCTAAATAATTTTGTTGGAAGAAAATGTTGTTGATGCATGTATAATTTTGTAACACCACCTGATTACCGATTGAAAGAAAGCATGCATGCATGCATATATAATTTTCCCACAAAGCTTTTCAGTTCTGAACCATGTGAATAAAACATATGGTGGTTGGCCCATTATACTCGGCAAGACGGACCTTGATAGCTTGCCTGGTATCTATCTGTATTTTTGCAGTGTTCCATGGCCAACATTTTGCTGCCCGCATCTCCGGTTTCCATGTCCGGTTAAACCATCTAGGTCAACTGCATCACAAGGTAGAGAAGAAAAATAATAGTCAGTTTGAGTAGCACACACCATGCTAATTTTGTATAGAAAGAAGGTTACTAGATGGATAAAGGGGTCTGCTCTTACAGAGATAGAAGACAAGATCAGATCGAACCAAAAATCTGGAGCGTAACATTGCGCATGAGTAGTAGGCAGGAGCCACAGGCGTGGCCATTGGCATCGATCCTGTGATAGCCGGTCAGAGCATCCGAACCTGGGTGGTTCTGATTTGTGTGTTGGCTTAAGGAGAGGGGAAGAGTCGATGGAGGAGGATGAATGTGAGGCAGGAGTGAATGGGCCGGCATTTATAGAGGAGATCGTGGTAGCAAGGAGCGAGCGAGGAAATCGGAGAGGCATCGGATGGGGACACGATCCGCGCGAGCCCTCCGGGAGTAAGCGGGAGCTGATGGATCGAGGAGCTGGATCGCGGGAACGGGAGAGGGGAAGTTTGGGGAGGAGATGTGAAAGAGTTAAAGGAGGATGCGT
>NC_057798.1:777250288-777259204 GCF_018294505.1 Triticum aestivum | reverse complement strand
GAGGATGCCGGGTTTCGAGGAGGAATTAGAGGAACGAGATTGGTTTTGATTTGGAGATCTGGAGGAGAGAGATGGTAAGTTGAGCGAGACCTGTGGATTGAGGCGAGTGCCTGGTTTCAAAGAGGAATTTAAGGAGATTGGTGTGTGTTGATAGCCGTATACGTAGGAGATTGGTGTGTGTTGATAGCCGTATACGTAAGGAGATCATGAATAAGTTGTGATCAGGGCCGGCCCTAGGCCCTAGGGTATGGCCGAAGGGGCGACGGCCCAGGGCCCAGGCTGGAGGGGGGCCCATGATGTAGTACAAATACATAAGGGAAAAATTATGAGAGGAAGAAAACAAGATGGGCTCGGCCCATCAGATCGTCTAATGCGTAGCGAAGCGTCGTGCACGAAGTCACGGCCGCACGACGCACGCGTACGTGTGAAACAAATCCATCGGAATATCTGGCTTTTCCTATTCGTCGCTCGTCGGTTCGTCTTCGTCGTCCCATCAGCTCGTCGCTCCATCGTTCCTTGCTCGGTGCCTCAGCCGCTTGTTGCTGCCACGGCACGCAGCAGTGCGGCAACTGGACCTTCCAGCAATACGGCAATACGTATGTATGCGAACGCAGGCACACAACCAATATCCATGTTCGGATGTTCCTGATCCATTCATCCATGCCCTAATTTCAGTAGTTTCTTTAGTACGTATATTAAACAATTCATCCATGATTCATCCCATGAAGTATCAAATTTTTGATGTATAATTTTCTAATTTAATCTTTCGTAGTATTTATTCAACCATCCTAATTTTCTCTCATTATGTGTACATGTCTATGGTTCTGATCATCCGATCTATAAACTTCTAATTCGGTGTCCACCCTTTGTTTCATAATATTAGGACATTAGCATGTCATGTTGCCTAAGAAGCATTTGTTGGTTGCTGAAAAAAGGAAAAGAAAGAAAGAAATAGATCTGAAAATTCAACCACTGCGGGATTCTTTGACAAAGTATTTTACATCTTCAAGTATTGTTGATGTCAGTGAAGAATGTAGGCAAGGAACTAATCCCGAGCATGAAAATTCAGATGTTAAGGTCAATGAAGGTGGTGCAAGTACAGAGGAGCAAATAAATGTGTTTCCTATTTCAGGCAATCCTGTCATGTTAGTTTTATTTTGCATTGTCCAACAATTATTGTAGTCAAATTTCAAACTAAAAATGTGTGGTTGAAAGTTTACTTTTAATATTATGCCAATGAAGTTATATATATTTTTTATGTATCACGCAAACACATACATATATATACGGTCTTGTGACTTAGGGGCCCATGTCGTCGACTTTGCCTAGGGCCTAACACAGGGCCGGCCCTGGTTGTGATTTGGACTCCTGCCGTATACGTAGGGAGGGAAGTATTCCTTGATGAGCGTGTCGAGGTAGTTGCTGTTACCTATGAGTCGCCGAACATGGAGACCACCGGCCAGAAGGACGACAGCCAAGAGCAGAGTAGTTGTCCACTGGAGATGGGCGGCCAGGCTAATGATCAGAGTCTGATCACTCAAAGTTTTGTACAAGCATTGGTCAGCGTGTTTGTTGTGAATCCATGACCAGTAAGCGGTAAGCACCCAACCCTTGATCGTGGAATGGCATATATCCTCAAACTCAAGATATGTTTATCTTGTACTAGCAACAAACCAAGCCAAGCGTTCCTCCTTTGGCTACAAAGTTGTTGCTTGCTTAATTCAATTTGGAACTCAAGTTTTCCTTCCCCTCGAGTTCTCACACTACTGGAATCAGTTTCTTTGCCATCCGCCATGGTGGACGGCAAAGGCATGGATAACGGACGGCAAAAGTCTTTGCCGTCAGCCAGCGGACGGCAAATTGTCTAGCTGAACACGTGCCAACAAAGGCCTTCTTTGTCGTCCGCTTCGTAAAAACGGACGGCAAAGGATTATGCCGTCAGCCACCCAAGGCCAGCAGCGCCAACGACGACGGACGGCAGCAGTGTGAGGTGAGAGCCGTTGGGGGTTAATGGCGTTCTTTGTCGTCCGCCAGCCGACGGCAAAGAGGCAAAGCTCTTTGCTGTCCGCTGACGGACGGCAAAGAGCTTAGCTAGGGCAGCACTGGCATGCTGCCACGTGGCTAGCTATGCCGTCGGCCAGCAGACGGCATAGATGGCCCTGTTTGCCAGGCCTATTTGGTCACTTTGTCGTCCGCTTGCAGACGGCAAAATGACCAAATAGGCAGTCAGTGTTGCCAGTTTGCACAGGTGACTGCCACGTGTCCTCTTTGCCGTCTGCTAACTGACGGCAAAGATCTTTGTCGTCCGCTAGCAGACGACAAAGACCTGTATAGCCCTTATTTTTTTTGTTTTTCTTAAATTCATTCAGTTTCACAGAATTTCATACACACACACACACACGCACACACACACACACATGAAAATACTTTCGTCAAGCATACCAACACATATACATACCAAATCATATCCTTGCCATATGGATATGATCATCCAACACATATAAATAGCAAATCAAAAGTCCATATGCAACATATATAGCTAGCCAACATATCCAACAACAATCATACAATGATTTCATCCATACATGCATATATAGGAAGCAAGTTTCACATTGTTCATCCTACAAAATCAAAACAAAAAGAAAGCATAAAGAGAAGAGTAGACTCCATCGACGCAAGCTTCCTCATCTAAAGCAAATCTGCAAATAGGGAAAGAAGAAAGTTAGAAGAAGAAAGCTAGAAGAAGAAAGTAAGAAGAAGAAGAAGACTAGCTAGAAGAAGAAGAAGAAGAAGAAGAAGAAGAACAAGAACAAGAAGAAGATTTTTTCTTCTGTTTCTTTTTCTCCTCTCCTCTTCTTTATCTTCTTCTTCTTCTAACTAAGGTAAGTAAAAATGTCATTTTATTGCTAAGCTAGGTAAAAATGCTAAGTGTAGGTCATTTTAGAGCTAAGCTTGGTAAATAGGTCATTTTGGAGCTTAGTAAGGTTATTATGTCATTTTCGAGGAAAATAAGATAAGTCTATATCATTTAGGAGGCAACAAAGATTATCATGCCATTTTTGACCTCAGTATGCTAAGTATGTCATAAATGAACTGAATAAGCAAGTATAGCTCATTTTTTTCATGTAACTTAGGTAATTATGCCATTTAGGAGGAAAATAAGCTAAGTATCCATTTGTACACAAAACATTAGATAAAACTTGCCCTCATCACATATGATGAAGATCGCAACTAAAGTAACAATTGATCCAACGACATAATGATACCAAGCCTCATTATCAATGGCATATTTTCTAATCTTCTTAAGCTTCAGGCGCATTGCATCCATCTTCAAGCGCATTGCATTCATCTTCATCTTGTGATCATCGATGACATCGGCAACATACAACTCCAATGTCATCTTCTCTTCTTCAATTCTTTTAATTTTTTCTTTCAAATACTTATTTTCTTTTTCAACTAAATTTAACTTCTCGACAAGAGGGTCGGTTTCAAATTCCGGTTCACATACCTCCTAGATTAAAATATCTCTATGTCAACTTGATGGCCATAATTGTCATAATTAAATGCGAAATGCAACAAATAGTTATAAAAAAGAATTTACCACATCTGAATCATAAAGCGGGCGAGGGCCGACGAGGACGGAAATCAAGACCATGGCACTATGTATAAGAAAAAATCATACAATGTAAGAAAATTATACATACCACCTATATGAATCATACAAAGTACAACATAAAAATTTGAATACCTAAGAATCACTATCGGTATTGATGTGCTTATCATCATCATTAATAAATGCATCATCATCATCAGTATCGGTAATGACGTGCTCATCATCATCATTAATAAATGCATCATCATGTGGAAGGCCACCTTTACGTAATCGTTCAAGCATTGACATGTCATCTGCAGAAGTAACTTCTTCTTCTTCTTCCGGCTCTTCTTGTTCCGGCTCAGGGTCGGATTCACTATCGTTGTCTACTTCAATGTTCTGGGGTGGAGTAGAGCGTTTCTTGAAACGTTTTTTGGCAAGACGTGTTTCTTGAAAGAATTCTCCTTTCACTACAGGAATCAGCTACTTTGCCATCTGCCACGGCAGACGGCAAAGGCAGGGTCGGCGGACGGCAAAGGCCTTTGCCGTCTGATACGTCTCCGTCGTATCTACCTTCCCAAACACTTTTGCCCTTGTTTTGGACTCTAATTTGTATGATTTGAATCGAACTAACTCGGACTGACACTGTTTTCAGCAGAATCGCCATGATGTTGTTTTATGTGCAGAAAACAAAAGTTCTCGGAATGACCTGAAACTCCACGAAATATCTTAAAATAAATAATAAAAAATCCTCACCAAAGATGAAGACCAGGGGGCCCACACCCTGTCCATGAGGGTTGGGGGCGCGCCCCTCCCCCCTGGGCGCGCCCCCCTACCACGTGGGCCCCCTGGATGCCCTCCGGCGCCAACTCCAACTCCATATATTGGCTTTCGGGGAGAAAAAAATCAGAGAGAAGAAATCATAGCGTTTTACGATACAAAGCCGCCGCCAAGCCCTAATCTCTCTCGGGAGGGCTGATCTGGAGTCCGTTCGGGGCTTCGGAGAGGGGAATTCATCGCCGTCGTCATCATCAACCATCCTCCATCACCAATTTCATGATGCTCACCGCCGTGCGTGAGTAATTCCATCGTAGGCTTGCTGGACGGTGATGGGTTGGATGAGATTTATCATGTAATCGAGTTAGTTTTGTTAGGGTTTGATCCCTAGTATCCATTATGTTCTGAGATTGATGTTGCTATGACTTTGCTATGCTTAATGCTTATCACTGGGGCCCGAGTGCCATGATTTCAGATCTGAACCTATTATGTTTTCATGAATATATGTGAGTTCTTGATCCTATCTTGCAAGTCTATAGTCACCTACTATGTGTTATGATCCGGCAACCCCGAAGTGACAATAATCGGGACCACTCCCGGTGATGACCATAGTTTGAGGAGTTCATGTATTCACTATGTGCTAATGCTTTGTTCCGGTTCTCTATTAAAAGGAGGCCTTAATATCCCTTAGTTTCCAATAGGACCCCGCTGCCACGGGAGGGTAGGACAAAAGATGTCATGCAAGTTCTTTTCCATAAGCACGTATGACTATATTCGAAATACATGCCTACATTACATTAATGAACTGGAGCTAGTTCTGTGTCACCCTATGTTATGACTGTTACATGATGAACCACATCCGGCATAATTATCCATCATTGATCCGGTGCCTACGAGTTTTCCATATACTGGTTCTCACTTATTTACTTTTCCATTGTTACTGTTACAATCACTACAAAATATCAAAAACATGACTTTTGCTATCTTTACTTTTGTTACCGTTACCACCACTATCATATTACTTTGCTACTAAACACTTTGCTGCAGATACTAAGTTTCCAGGTGTGGTTGAATTGACAACTCAGCTGCTAATACTTGAGAATATTCTTTGGCTCCCCTTGTGTCGAATCAACAAATTTGGGTTGAATACTCGACCCTCGAAAACTATTGTGATCCCCTATACTTGTGGGTTATCAAGACCTTTTTCTGGCGCCGTTGCCGGGGAGCATAGCTCTATTCTTTGAGTCAGTTGGGATTTATATCTGCTGGACACTATGAAGAACTTGAAAGACGCTAAGACAACTATTTATCCCTCAACTACGAGGGGAGGTAAGGAACTGCCATCTAGCTCTGCACTTGATTCACCTTCTGTTATAAACAAGCTAGCGACACCTAAACCTGCTTCTGCTATTCGTTCCAATATGTCGCATGTTATTGATGATGCCACTTCTGCTATGCATGATACTTATGATGAAACTACTTCTATGCTTGATACTACTGTGCCTCTTGGTGAATTTCTAGATGAACAAAATTCTAAGTCTAGAGAAAGAGAAATTATTGAAACTGAACACGATGATGTTAGTGATGATGAAAATAGGCCTGCTATTCCTGAGGGTTACCTTTTTAATGCTGAATCTACTGAAGCTATTCTTGCTTGCCAGGATAGTCTTGAACGTAATAGGTTGCTAGTTAAATGGAGTAAAGAATCTTTTAGAGGTAGGATGAGACCCGACCCTGCTTTTGCTACTTCACCTATCTGTGTTCCTGATCAGGATTATTATGATTTTTCTGTTGATCCAGATATAATTACTTTGGTTGAATCTGATCCTTTCTATGGCTATGAATCTGAAACTGTTGTGGCACATCTTCGTAAGTTAGATGATATAGCTGCCCTGTTTACTAATAATGAGAGATCGCGCTACCTCTATTTACTCAAAATATTTCCGTTCTCATTAAAAGGTGATGCTAAGATATGGTTTAATTCTCTTGATCCTGGTTGTGTGCAAAGTCCCCAGGATATGGTTTATTACTTCTCTGCTAAATATTTCCCTGCTCATAAGAAACAAGCTACTTTGAGGGATATATATAATTTTGTGCAAATTGAATAGGACAGTCTCCCACAAGCTTGGGGGAGGCTTCTCAAGTTACTTAATGCTTTGTCTGATCATCCTCTTAAGAAACCTGAAATACTTGATATCTTTTATAATGGACTAACTGATGCTTCCAGAGATTACCTGGATAGTTGTGCTGGTTCTCTTTTCAGGAAAAGAACACCGGATGAAGCTGAAATTCTATTGAATAATATGTTGACAAATGAAAATAATTGGGCACCTCCTGAGCCAGCTCCTGAGCCAATTATTGAGCCTATTCCTAAACCAACTCCGAAGAAGAGAGGTGTTCTATTTCTCAGTCCCGAAGATATGCAAGAGGAAAAGAAATCTATGCAAGAAAAAGGTATTAAAGCTGAAGATGTTAAGAATTTACCTCCTATTGAAGAAATACATGGCCTTAATTTACCGCCTGTTGAAGAAGTATATGATCTCAACTACTTATTTACTGAAGAACCTCCCGATGTCCCGACACGGGTAGTAAAGGTAAATTCTCTCTATAGATATGATAAAGCTGAAGTCCCTCCTACTAAAATTGCTAGTCAGTGCTTGGATGAGTTTGATGACTTTATGTTTAAGCAAGATGACTTTAATGCTTATTTTGGTAGACAATTAAAACAGAATACCTTTATGATTAAACGCTTGGGTGATTATATGGCTGATATTAGAGGTGAACTTAAACTTGTTAGCAAACATGCTTGTTACCACTCAAGTAGAACAAGTACTTAAAGCTCAGAAAGAAGTGCTTAATGAAATGAATAGTAAGAAAACTGATTATGCCGTTAGAGTGGCTACTAGAAGTGGTAGAATGACTCAGGAATCTTTGTATCCTGAAGGCCACCCTAAGAGAATCGAGCAAGATTCTCAGAGAAATAATGTTGATATGCCTAGTTCTTCTAAAAGGAAGAAAAAGAAAAATGATAGTACTGTGCAAACTTCTAGTGAACCTATTGCTGAACCACCTGATAATCCAAATGATATTTCTATTTCTGATGCTGAAACACAATCAGGTGATGAACATGAACCTAGTGATAATGTTAATGATAATGTTCATGTTGATTCTCAACCTAGTAATGATAATGATGTAGAAGTTGAACCTGCTGTTGATCTTGATAACCCACAATCAAGGAATCAATGCTATGATAAAAAAGACTTCGTTGCTAGGAAACATGGTAAAGAAAGGGAACCATGGGTTCAGAAACCCATGCCTTTTCCTCCAAAACCATCCAAGAAAAAGGGTGATGAGGATTTTGAGCGCTTTGCTGAAATGATTAGACCTATCTTTTTGCGTATGCGATTAACTGATGTGCTCAAAACAAATCCTTATTCTAAGTATATGAAGGATATTATTACTAATAAAAGAAAGATACCTGAAGCTGAAATATCCACCATGCTTGCTAATTATACTTTTAAGGGTGGAATACCAAAGAAACTTGGAGATCCAGGAGTACCTACTATACCATGCTCCATTAAAAGAAATTATGTTAAAACTGCTTTATGTGATCTTGGAGCCGGTGTTAGTGTTATGCCTCTGTCTTTATATCGTTGACTTGACTTGAATAAGTTGACACCTACTGAAATATCTTTGCAAATGGCTGATAAATCAACTGCTATACCTGTCCGTATTTGTGAAGATGTGCCTGTTGTGGTTACAAACGTTACTATTTTAACAGACTTTGTTATTCTTGATATTCCTGAGGATGACAATATGTCTATTATTCTTGGAAGACCTTTTTTTAATATTGCAGGGGCTATTATTGATTGCAACAAAGACAATGTCACTTTTCATGTTAATGGTAATGAGCACACGGTACACTTTCCGAGGAAACAACCTCAAGTTTATAGTATCAACTCTATTGGAAAAATTCCATTGATTATATTTGGAGGTTTTGAATTTCCTCTCCCTACTGTCAAGAAGATATATGATATACTTATTATTGGGGATGTCCATATCCCCATTGAGGTAACATAGTGTTATTCGAAATTTCTCCGGTTTCATGCTAATCGGAATGAGTTTGTTAACAAGACTTGATCAACCTTGTTAGTGGATTCCTTTTGATGAGCATGAGATGGATGAAACTAGAAGCACAACCTTCTGTATCCTCTTTATATTTTCTGTTACTTAGTAGAAATAAAGTAAAATAGTAAATCAGCAGTGGGCGGAGATAATGCATCCGCCGAGACCAACACGTCCACGAAGACCAACCCGGGATCCGACCAAGTCGACTACGCCGAGTATGAGGAGAAGCTGGGAGAGTCCCCACGCCAACACCAAAGACAGCTTCGAAGACCTGAGTGAGTAGAGTAAACATGCGTCATGCATGTAACTAATCTTTCTGTTTTTCTTTTCTCACCCACGTCATGGTATAGATTTCATGTACTCCCTCATGTCCTTTTTAGTTCGCACATAACAGTTGTATGAAGTCCCCGAAAAGCAAC